>NC_092089.1:47678886-47978886 GCF_045679555.1 Salvelinus alpinus | reverse complement strand
CTGTGTGCAATAATAGTGTTTAACATGATTTTTGAATGACTACCTCATCTCTGTACCCCACACATACAATTTTATTTAAGGTGACTCAGTCGAGCAGTGAATTTCAAACACAGATTCAACCACAAAGACCACAGAGGTTTTCCAATGCCTTGCAAAGAAGGGCACCTATTAAAGAAAAAAAAGCAGACATTGAATATCTCTTTGAGCATGGTGAAGTTATTAATTACACCTTGGATGGTGTATCAATACACCCAGTCACTACACAGATACAGGCATCCTTTTTAGCTCAGTTGCCGGAGAGGAAGGAAACCACTCTGGGATTTCAACATGAGGCCAATGATGACTTTAAAACAGTTACAGAGTTTAATGGCTGTGATAGGAGAACTGAGGATGGATCAACAACATTCTTCATTCAAAGACTCGATCATGGACACTTACTGAAAGTTGTGGCTGCTTTGCGTGATGTATTGTTGTCTCTACCCTCTTGCCTTTGTGCTGTTGTCTGTACCCAATAATGTTTGTACCCTGTTTTGTGCTGCTACCATGTTGTGCTTCTGCCATGTTGTGTTACTACCATGTTGTCATGTGGTGTTGCTACCATGCTGTGTTGTCATGTGTTGCTGCCATGCTATGTTGTCTTAGGTCTCTCTTTATGTAGTGTTGTGGTGTCTCTCTTGTCATGATGTGGGTTTTGTCCTATGTATATATTTTTGTTTTATCCCAGCCACCGTCCCCACGGGAGGACTTTTGCTTTTTGGTAGGCCGTCATCGTAAATAACAATTTGTTCTTAACTGACTTGCCTAGTTAAATAAAGGTTAAATACATAAACATTTTTTTTTTTATTGTAGTTAATCCACAATACTAACCTAATTGACAGAGTGAAAATGATTTTTTTTTCTCTCCAAAACATGCATCCTGTTTGCAACAAGGCACTAAAGTAATACTGCAAAAAATGTGCCAAAGCAAATCACTTCTTATCCTGAAATAAAAAAAAATATGTTTGGGGCAAATCCAATACAACACATTACTGAGTACCACTTTTCCATATTTTCAAGCATAGGGGTGGCTGCATCATGTTATGGGTATGCTTGTAATCTTTAAGGACTGAGGAGTTTTTCATGGAATGGCGCTCAGCACAGGCAAAATCCTGGAGGAAAACCTGGTTCAGTATGCTTTCCACCAGACACTGGGAGATAAATTCACCTTTCAGCAGGATAATAATCTAAAACACAAGGCCAAATCTACGCTGGAGTTGCTTACCAAGAAGACAGTAAATGTTCTTGAGTGGCCGAGTTACAGTTTTGATTTAAATCTGCTTGAAAATATATGGCAAGACTTGAAAATGGTTGTCTAGCAATGATCATCAACCAATTTGACAGAGCTTGAAGAATTTTGATTAGAATAATGGTCAAATGTTGAACAACCCAGGTGTTGAAAGCTCTTAAGAGACTTAGGCAGAACTGACAGCTGTAATCAATGCCAAAGGGGATTCTAACGTGTTGACTCAGGGTGTTGAATACTTATCTAATCAACATATATTAGTGTTTTATTTTTCATATTTTCTTTTACAAATGGTATAATATTTCTTCCACTTTGACATTGCAGAGTATTTTGTGTAGATTATTAATGTTCCACAGAAATACCTAAAGAGTGTTTTAATACATTTAATTTGTATGAATAATTGATGTTTATCACGAATATATATTATTTATTCATGTATATATTATTTACTCTCTCAATTATCCTTCTTTACAATAAATAATTAAGTGTCCCACTTTGCCAATCGAGGTGGCCCAATTTGCCAGTATTGGATGCGTTACTTGAAAAAGTAACTAATAGTATTACAATATTTTAACACGGTAACTTGTTATATTACTCCATTACTGATAGAAGTAATGCATTAGTGTAATGCGATACTTTTGTAACGCATTACCCCCAACACTGAAAATGTTTTGATTTGCAAAATTTTTCAATATATTTTTTAGCATAATATACTGTACGGGCATTTCAAAGTTCCATAGTGGGATCTCTTCTACTGTTCGAGTTATGATCCAATTTGTCAGCATTACAAACAGTGAATGTGAATATCAATTCAAAACAGTTGCCCTCTGCTGGTGATTTGCAGGATGTGCAGTGATGCAAGTAAAAGGAGGGCTGTGATTGGTTACATTGATGACAATTATGACAATTTCTCTGTATAAAATTGTCCATAACATTAAAACTAGCAGAGATCCCACTTTGAAACTTTGATATGCCTGTAGAGTATATTATGTTCAACAATATATTGAAACATTTGTCAAATCAAAAATGATATATTCTCTATATTCATGTTTCTATTTTTAAATATTCATACATTAATGTAAGAAAATCATTATTCAAATCAAAATATTACTCATATTACAGAACCAGCAGTAAAGCTTCATATGAAACATATTTTTCTTTGTAGCACCTACAGAGGAACATTATGCCTGGGTAAGGCCAAAATGTCACATGTTCCAACTTCAATTAATTATTTCTCAATTGTGCTTTAAGATACAAATCTCAACAATCCTTCCTCCAAAGGACCCTTCTATGGATTAAATGTTGTGAAAATCCTCCCAATATTTTTTTTCTTCTTCTAGATTTGTGAGGAATCAGCCTTTTGACCAAAACCATGAATGTGTGGATTCTTATCATAAAACATAGGCTTATAACTTTTACGTTGTAACATTTTCTGTCTATCACAAATCCGTCACTGCAAAAATTCACCAGATTTATTTTTCAAACAGCCCAGATACTTGAGAGCTCTGCTATTTGAACCTTGGCTCGATTTAGATGGTGATGCAGATACCAGTGTTTTGAAGGACGTAGGAAGCCTTGACTAAGACCCGAAGTATGGGTCCAATTGGAGCCCCATTTGTCTGCAGTTATTTTGGTTACTGGCACATACGAATTTTAGATTACCAGGGAGCCCTGTTGGTTTTGGCTTTGACTCTCTCTGAAAATGAGAGCACATTCACTATGCAAGAGAAGCAGAGTGTCAAGGCCAGTCAATTTTCAGTGAAATGCTACTTAAGACAAATTTGTAGTGATGTAAGTGTATTTGTGAAAACGAGAGGCTCTGGCGTGATGGGGAGTGCCCCACCCCCTCTCCACTTGTGTCCATCAAAGTTGGGAAAGTGTAAGGTGTCTCAAGTTAGCACTGTAGGACATTTTCCCCCCAAATCTGCGTGAGCCTCACATTTGTAGTTTGACATGCATTGAGCCTGGCAGAACTCTGGGCTGAAAAGACAAAGGGGAGACACTCTATCCTGTCCCCAGTGCACGCCTTTGTACCGGGAGAAAATGCTACAGGTTCAATTACCACAGGACGCAGTCATATTTCTCCTGTAATTTCTCCTTCAGTTCCAGGGTCCTGAGAAAAAGGCCCTCTCTTTTATAATCCTGATAAAATAATGCCCCCATATTATCTCAGGTAGCATGAGTTACTTTGATTTAGCCTTTGTAGTCCACCACAGTATCTTAAAAGGCATGAGCTCATCTCTTATATCAAATTTTCAATGCAATGCGAGCTACAGCAACGGTCATCTGATTCCAATGTGTTCTCACTGCACTGGGCCAAGCTGTTATGAACTCAACTCTCCTCTGATTTGGGGTGGAAGGTAGCCTAGTGGTTAAGAGCGTTTGGCCAATAACCGAAAGGTCGCTGGTTAGAGCCAACTAGGTGAAATATTTGTTTAGATGTAACAATGGTCGATGTGAGTTGGTGACCTATCCTTTATTTGTCCCCAGAAGACTTGCTCAACTCTGTTTATGAAATGGGAACTAACTCAGTTTGTTATGCATCGTCAACAATCCCACGTCTCTTGTGTCCTGTCCTCATAGTGCAGTGAGTCGGACTTTGAGTTTGGCACCGAGTGCCTTCATCTGGCTCTGCAGTACTGTGGCACCAATGCTAAACTCATCGAGGGCCCGCCAACCCTGTGGAAGGTGAGCCAGCCTGGGACACTAACTCAGTTTGGGACAATGCCTTTAAGCCTAAATTAGGCCATTGTCTTAGCTCTAATTGTATGCTTATTACTAGTTTGTTATACAGGGACAAGTACAGATTTAAATTCATACATTGTGTATTGTATTTAATACTATTTGATATGATGACTGAAAGTAAAGGGTTTTGATAGCGTTGAAGTACGCCAGTAATGGAGTAAGGCCTATGAATCTAAATATATTTTCACTAAAATGAACAATGCTTTTTAGAGCAGGTGTGATGCTAACATGTTGTTAAACTAAGTTTATTTGTCCTGTAGGTGACCTACAAACGAGATCTGGCTGCAGCAGAGTCCATTGTCAAAGGTATGTGACTGTGTATCTGTATATATTTTTATACACAACTTATACTGTTAAGTGCAGTATTTACATGATCGTTGTTTGCCTCCGACAGAAAAACCACGTACTTTATAGACCTAATGTACGTTAGCACTATTTTCTGTACAACAAAAGTGATGTAAAGGTGTTTTTGTCCTGTGTGAGACAATGCCAGTTTAGAATGGAATAGAGTGATGTCGACGAGAAATAAAATAGTCTTATTGTTCTCCCAGGAAGATAGTCTTGTTTAGGTTTGTCAGAAAGTAAGGGAGGGTGTTTGCAGTCTGTGATGTGAACGCCATCCATACAAGTCAGGGCACGGTAGAGCCATCATGGTCTCTACACAGTCATGGTAACATTCATAAAGTCATCAGTCCTACTCTTTACCTCTGTATGCACCTGGGCCGACCAACTGGATTATGACATATTGAGCATAGTAATTATACCAAGAGAGCTTTGTGTGTGAATGAATTCATTGTTAGTATGTGTTGGGAGCATATGCAAGAATACATCTTCGTGTGTGTGTGTCTTTGGCACATCACTTCCCCACGTAAATCAAGTTGAATCCCGAGTGGTGATGACTTAAATGAATTCTCACAATGTTTAAAGATTATTATCATTGCTAAGTAACGGAGATTTGCAGCAAAAGTGGTCAAAGTACACTTTCTTTTTCAGAGACTCTCTCCCAGTCGGCCTGTGTTGTCACAGGTGGCTCTGCACAGGCTACAGAGCTGGCCAACGCTCTGCAGAGGAGCATGAGCGCTTTGGACATGGTATGGTGATGATTATGATGATGATTACAATTACAATGTTTGTGAGATTTTACATTCGATCATCACATTGATGTTTCTTCCACCCCTCCAACAACCCCCCTCTCCCAGACCATGTGAGCTCCGCTTGGGTGGGCCCTGGTTAAAATTGCCATCTGTTGTTAGACCTATAATGGAGCTTGTCTGAAGGCTTCCACACCCTCCTCCCTCCATCCCCCCTCTGCCTCTCCACCTCCCGGCATGACGGAAAGCAGATGGCAGTCATGTAGTTCATGCCATGGGAATTATCTGATTAATTGAGTGTTCAGCGATGACTCTTCACTACCACCCTTCGCCCGTCATGTTGAATGGCTCCCTGTTTCCCCATACTGTCCCTGTATGACATGTCTCCCATTCATTCTCAGTCATGGTGAAGGGGTCACAGGTTGCCATATCGTCCCCACAAATCACATTGCACTTCTCCATTCTCATTCGTTTTAAAACAGACACCCCCGGCCTCCCACCACACCGTCCCCACATTGCCGCTGAGAGTCTCTTTCTTCCTGCGTATATCGGAAAGTGTGTATACATCCTCCCTCAGTAGTTGATAACAGAGGGGGGAAATGCATGGCGGGTGAAATGTTTTGGTGATACAGGGAGAGCACCGACAGCTCATCCTCCTGTGAAGCAGTGCCAAGCTCTTCATCAGGCAGTACGCGTCAAACAGGCAGCGGATCTAGCTGTCGTGGTGCTAGGCAGACCCCTGAGACGTACTGTATGGGATCCTAGGAACCTAAGGCTTTGGCTTTGATTGGAACCATTGTTCCCTGCACTCGGGTAGCCGGTGAGGTCGTGTTGTGGCGCACGCGTGTCTGGGACCAGATGCATCCTTCCCAGGGGTTCGAGGGAGATGAAAGGAGAGAAAATGGAGGAGGAGGAATTAGCTTTGTGATCAATGCCGTTAATGAATCTAATACAGGGGATAAGGGAGGTACAGCCTGAGCTGAGCTGGAGCTTGGAGGCGAGCACACAGTGTGGTGTGTGCAGGTGGAGGATTTTGCAGCGTGTGTGTGTGTGTGTTATTGCGGGGAGAATATGATTAGGGGATTCTCGTAGCAGGATGAATATGGATGTGATCCCATAATCATAGTGGAAGATACAAAATATACATTAAATTGTATTAATATGTAATATATTACAAACAATGTTCTTGTTAGCACTTTTCATTCTTGTTCTGTACATGATGTTGGGCAAATAAAATGTTTTTTTTTAGGTTTATAAAAGTATTTGCCTCAATAACCACCGATCACTTGTCCTTTAACAGACATTCCCAGACGTTATTCAAGCAAACAGCTTTTATAGCCGTTCATTATTCTTTTGATTAATAAGTAAACCTATTAGTGCCACATTTATTTCAGTCTCCTGAGACAAAGGAATTGGAATTTAACCACTAAACCATAATTCTGACATTGCATTAGAGCTGCAACTGAAACATCTGCGTCTTTTTTTAAATTCAGGCTCGGAGTCAATTTGTGTCGGAGCCCAATCTAATAGACATTAGTGTCATGATAGGAAGGGAGGATCTGATGAAGGGAGAACACCTCCATCCCCTCCTTATCTCTAACATTTTGAGCTTAGTATACGATAGTATTTCATATTCACTCAAGATTAAATACAATCTTGGAACACATGAATTATATCACTCCTTTTTCCAAAATATTAACCTTGACCTACTAGATATTTAGTCATGGACACAGCCAGATAGAGGAACAGCTAGGGCTAGGCCGGGACAAAGCTCACTGAACTACACTTTGAGCACTATATTCAAATCATGTCTATCCTTTCCCTTTGTCTGAGTTTCTCAGCATTTCAAACAAGCAACTCATAGTTTGAAAAAGTAATAGGTAACACTTTTTATAGCCTGTTTTAAGCTGGGACTTGGTATTTATATGGTTTTACTAGGAAACAATGTGGTAACATCTTACCACTTTCTGAATTGAAACTCATAGTTTGGGGCAGTTCTCTTTTTTCCTCTGGCAGCCTGGAACTTGATTTCAGACTCGGTCATGGACTCTCTGGTGTGTCCTGTAGTTGTTCCTTGACCTCCTGTCTCTTGAACAAACATCCCATTCCAGAATTTCATGCCCAACTAACCTTATTTAAATCATGTCAGAAAATGTAATCTTGCAAATCTACATTTCTGACTGATGGTTTTCCCTCAGAACCCACAAGCAACTTATCTTTCTGGACCAAATAACCCTCCACATGTTTCCCGTAACCATTTAGATTTCCAACTGTCATTGTTATTCTAAACGGTTAAAATTGTACAAGTCCCAGTCAGTGACAAACCCAGAGCGTGGATGTTTGTTTCTGTGTTTATTTCCTCTTGTGTATGAAATGTTAGACAGGACCAGGGAAGAATTACTGGGAAAACAGAAGAGATGGACATGAAATGGACACACTGACTGTAGCATGTTGTACAGCTTCATTCTATTTATATTCAAGGGCTAAATTTGTTGAAAGATACTCAGCTAAAATGTGGTTACAATTACAGTGAACAAAAATGATTTTATTATTTTGGACTGCACTGAATTTTGATTCGATTTACAGTGTAATGAAATTTAACTTGGCTCGTCTACAATTCTGTCTCCAGGCTTCTTTGTACCCTTTATCATTCTGCCAGCTCAGAGAGACAAAGAGAGCCCAGCAGTGGTTCCCTGTCTCTTTCATTTGTTATAATGAGCAATCCAGCCTTGGAGAGAATTTAGCTTAAGATCAATGGTGTTCAACTCTAGTCCTGGAGCTACGTAATGTATGCTGGTTTTGTCCTTGCTTTCTAATCAGGGACTAATTTATTATTGGGTAACCAGGTGTGTGGACTGAGACTTTCTGGCTGAAATTAATTGATTAAGTGCCAGGGAGAAATTAATACCAGCATGGAAATCCCTCTGGGACTGTAGTTGAGCTCCCCTGCATTCCAATGGAATTTATTAACAGCATTAACTAACATCATTATTTGGTTTATTTCACATTTGAATGTAGTATTTCTGTAAAATGTTTCTTTGTGTCTTTCTTCAAGGAGGTGGATGTGATCTCAGACTTGATAGGAGACAATGCCAAATCTCTGTCAAAAGAGTGGAACTTTATTCAAGTTTCTGTAAGTTCACACTTCAGGAGTTTAGGAAAACAAAATATAACTAAGCCTGTTTCAACATTATGAATATGGTTTGTTAATTATGTTATGTTTATGTTATTACCACTTTGGAAATAGAAGGTTATGCACGTTACATTTTTTTTCTGCTCAGATAGCCAACTCAACAATTTTCCACTATTTTCTGATACTTGCTTTAAATTTTTTATCCGTAGGTCAACAGTTCTTGCTTTTCTGAAGTTGGAAAAATGCTGAGTGCGTTGGAGGAGGCAGACCGAGCACTCCTGCATCCAGTGGTCATTATTTGGGTGAGTTGAGTTCACATGGGGATAAATGTGTAAATAGAGCCTCATATGAATTGAGTTGCCTTACCAACACTCGTTCTGGTACTGGAAATTAGACTGTCTTCAGTCCTCTATGCTTGGGGCTCTTTGCCCCTTACTGATCACTTTGCTTTATGGTGAGTTGGCCATGTTGCTTTAAGGATGGACTGTAAGCTTACGAAGGCCATGGAACGCTCTGATGTTTGGGTATCCCAGTAGCAATCGCACACATTCAGAACAAGGTGAGCTAGCAGTGTTAACAGAGAACATTGTGTATATGGGTGTTGTCTGTGCTTAGTGGACTTAGTGGACGTTTATCATGTCTCAATCAGGTTTCCCACACTGTGAATGAACTTGCGCTGGGTGTTTTCTAAAGCACACGTCTGGTCCAGGCAGGCTCTAGTTTCCTCAAGGTACATGTACTACATGGCCAGGCAACCTTTTTCCGCTTGTAAAATGTTCACTTTGCAGTCTACCTATGGTCCCTCCGACAAAACTATGTTGCTGTTTAGAAACCCTATACCCCCCCCTGAGAGCACTTCACTCCTTTCACTTACCGTTTGGCTCGTGATAGATGTCAATATCAACCACAGAGCAACATTAACTCATGACAGCTCAAGTAGAACCCCCCCCCCCCCCCGCAAATTGATCTAATTGGAACCCAAAATAAACATTTACGTTATGAAGGTACTGTTTACTTTTTGTGATTTTTACCTTTTCACCCCGGCAACAGCACAACTGCCAAAACAAAGTGAGGAGAAAAAGGTGCAGTGGGCTTGGGGAAGTAGCATTCTGGAATTTTCTCTAAGCGAGTCTTTACGTCTTCAAAACAACTCAGTTTTAATCATTGCAAATGTCATACAGGATAACTTGATTAAACCGCCTGCCTTGATTTGTGTTGTACGGCCTTGTTAGGTCCTCAGTGAACCTCTGTGCACGCAAGTGTGTACACACACACACACACACACACACACACACACACACACACACACACACACACACACACACACACACACACACACACACACACACACACACACACACACACACACACACACACACACACACACACACACACACACACACACACACACACACACACACACAAACAGCTCCTCTCCAGTGGTGTGGAGCTTGGTTCCAGGCTGCATTAGGGTGGGAGCAACACTCTCCACCGCACCAGAGTAAATGCATCTGTGTCTGAGCTTTCCCTACGGCTCTTACTGTGGACCAGATGCCCTTTTCACAGGTAGAGAACCCTAGGACCCCCCACATCCAGCACTTTATTCAAAATACATTTACTCCCGGCCTAAGTCGATTTCATGGAAGCTTAAGGATGTCCTACATTAAACATCAGCATCATGGGAAGGCTTAATTCCAAACAGAGTTAGCGAGGTGGGAGGGTGAATTCAAAACAAGAGTTGGCTCACCGAGCGATCTCAGAATTTCCCCTTCTTAAGCGAGGATGCAGAATTAACAGTGAGGGATATCTGGGTGGCGTTAGATGGCACACGTTGTTCTTTCTTAAGGGCTTAGTCCAGCGTTTCCCCAACTCGGTTCTCGAGATCCCAATGGGTGCCTATTTTGGTTTTTACCCTAACAGCTGATTCAAATGATCAAAAGTTGATGATTTGTTCATTATTTGAATCAGCTGTATAGTGCTATGGCAAAAACAAAAACAAAAACGTGCACCTCTTGGGGCCCTGAGGACCGAGGTTTAGGAAACCTTGGCTTAGTCTGTAGCATTAAACAATGACCTAGCAATCAGAGTGGGAGATAATCGAGTTTCACAGAGTGCGTGGCAATTGATTCAGTATGTGCCTGGTAATGATCTCGTCTAGACTTAAGCCAAACTGGCACCTTCTACTGCAGCAAAACAAATCAATAATATCACTTATTTGAATTGAAACAGATGTTGATAGATGACAAGTGACTTAATATACTTATTCAAGAAATACTTGACTTATAGTCATATAATGATGTATAATAGAAGGTTTATAACAGATTAATTAACACATTTGACATTGAGCTTACAACACACGTCCTGTATATGAAGACATAATTGGAGTGAATTCACCCTGTCGAGCGTCAGTCAACAGCCCAATTAGAAATCTAAGTTCTGCAGCAGCAGTGTAGATGCTTTCACATCCCATGCATGACACACTAAGTGACTCATCAGTGCTGGTTAATGCTGTCTTAAGGTGGGCCCATCTATCTAAATAAACACCGTGAGGCCTTTCCACCTGAACCAGAGGCATTACTACCTACCAGAGTCCTATCTGACGTGTGTTTACCCCGAACAACACACTCCTCCAACATCCCTCCCAAACGAGGACCTTTAAATAAACATGCTTGTTCAGTCGCAGCACGCCTTTCTTACGAGTGTTTTGAACAATGTGCTTTAATTGATCCAAAGGTTGAATCATTCTCTAAGTCTCCGTCAGAGAGTGTCGTTATTGGCAGGAGATGCATGTCTGACTGGGTGTGGCGGGGCTTCTTTTGATAGGTTTATTTGAACGTGTCGGAGGACGGTTCGTCCGCCAGCGAGCCGATGGGAGGAGAGCTGGCGGCCATGATGGAGCTCGCCACAGGAGCCAAGCTCGGAAATATTTTAGTCTATGGCATCCAGCTTCATCACTCAAAGGTATGCCCCCTTGTTTTGTTATTTAAAAAAAAAAATGTGCCTGGTCTTACGTCCTGCTCAAATGGATTTAGAGTACCCCTGGAATGCTTGTTTCAAAAAAGCCAAACAAAACACAATGAGACCTGTGTAAGTTCTTGCCTCCTCATGCATTTGGACTTCAGGCTAATTATTCTGTCTGTGTTAGATGTTGGACGTGTGTGTGTGTGTGCTTACGTGTGTGGAATATAACCTTTCCATCCAGACAGATATTCTGTTTTGTTTTTAATAAAAGAAACATGCAGGGGATAAAGATGTCCTCCAAGTGTGAAAAAGCCATGTTACACGTACACACACATTGGTTCAAGTGTTTTCCTTACCGCATACATACCTCAGCTGTGTCTCATGGGAAGGCTCTGCTCTGGATGGTGTTTGAGGTTCCCCGTTGGCCTGTCAAAAGTTCACTGGAGTTGTCAGGGTTGATGTGGTTGATCTGAAATGTGTTTCTGTCGGCATTTACATGATTATATGAATGTGAAACCCTCCTAACACGGGATTAGAGATGGCGGGATATGTGTTACTGAAGCGATTGGATTACTGCTGGCTAGTGGCTATGTTGCGCTCACCCACAACAGTAGGTCGCAATAGCTGGAAAGGATATAGAAAAGCCAGATGTTCTCACATTAGAACCCCCCCCCCCCCCCCCCAAAAAAAAGATAATAATAATATAATGGTTGTAATCTTGTTTGTGCAACAATTGATATACATGCCAGTGAGCTTCGTGTTTGTGATAGATTGAGCTATTTGGACAAATGACAGCTTCGATTTCCTGGCGGCAATAACACATCACAAACCAATGGCAGAACCTCACTGTTCAGGGCAGATCGAGAGAGGTTTCAGACATCTCTTTTGATTTTAGCCTTGTCAGCATTAGCTAGGGGGAATTCAACCTGAGTAATGGAGTGACGATGGATTTCCATTTTTTGGAGTGTAGACAACATGCGGTGGTCGGTCTTTGACGTCAATGTGTCATCTAATTAAAACAAGGTGTTTTGTATTCTTTACGGGGAACTTCACATGTGAGTTTGATTGCGCTATCAGTTGTTTCTGTCTTTGGTCTGCGATTCCCAGCATGCCAGAGTCTTCCACTGACCTATGGAGAGTGATGCTCTTAATTAGTCATTCCTGTTCCAGTTTTATGAGAAAATGCTTATCCTTATCAGATAGTGGAACACCGACTAAGACCTTGCATAAATCACTGTGATAGGTTTTCTGTTATAATGAGGATAATTCTTCCCATATGGGCTTATTCATACTTGTTAAAAAAGGGTTGCCAATACTCCCTATTTCAGTCCACCTGGCCTCCAGATATGTACAAATATATCTATGTTAATGCACATCCACAACTTAAACTCATTGCGTCTGTGTTATTTCATTTTCATATCACCCAAATGGCTGGACAGTATTTAATGAATTGTAATTTAATACAATATCCCAAATGTACTTAAGGCCCTGTTGAATCAGACATTGTAACTCCGTGACTGGGAAACCTAACCAAGATTGCATGTAGAGTTCCTATACTGTACATAGTGCAAAGAGCAAACCTTAGGTTACCATTGTGTGAAAACAAATTGAAATGTATCGATCTATGACTACGTTAGCCAAGCAGTCACTGACACACATTGACACTGTAATTATAACAAAAATTGAAAGTCAGTGATTGTTTAGTTGTGTGTTTGTCTCTCCAAACGAAATGTTAAATAGCAATATTTTTTTGGGTGTTCTCGAATTCCCCTGTTTAGAGATGGAATTCTTTAGTTAGTCATGTAGAGTGATTCTTGTTGTAAGAACTCGATAAGGATCAGTAAACCTACTCTCTGGTAAATACAGTCTCAAATATCATATTGAAAACAGTCGTTCTTATTGTCGGAGACTCGCCTGATTTCCCCTTTGACATTTGTAAGTATAGATTTTGTCATGTTTAATTTCCTCGTATGCCAAGACATTTGGCCATTCTATGGGACTGCTGCAATAATTCCACTGTGGAGAACGCGGGGCGAAATGTCACCCAATCTAATCGAATGTGAGGAGATTTGTTATTTTAAACCTTCACTGACTGGAATGAAACACATTATCTTGCTTATAATATACACTACCGGTCAAAAGTTTTAGAAGACCTACTCATTCAAGGGTTTTTCTTTATTTTTAATATTTTCTACATTGTAGAATAATAGTGAAGACATCAAAACTATGAAATAACACATATGGAATCATGTAGTAACCAAAAAAGTTTTAAACAGATTCTTCAAATAGCCACCATTAGCCTGGATGACAGCTTTGCAGACTCTTGCATTCTCTCAACAAGCTTCACCTGGAATACTTTTCCAACAGTCTTGAAGGAGTTCCCACATATGCTGAGCACTTGTTGGCTGCTTTTCCTTCACTCTGCGGTCCGACTCATCCCAAACCATCCCAATTTGGTTGACGTCGGGAATTTGTGGAGGCCAGGTTAGCTGATGCAGCACTCCATCACTCTCCTTGGTAAAATAGCCCTTACACAGACTGGAGGTGTGTTGGGTCAATGTCCTTTTGAAAAACAAATGATAGTCCCACTACTGTTCACTCTCTACATAAACAATATCGGTGATGAGATAAGAAAGGGTCAAATTCATTTATATGCTGATGACACTGTCTTGTACTCTATCGCTTCAACGGCTGACCAACCATTATCACTATTGGAGACAGATTTTAAGATATTACAAGGGTCTTTTATACAGCTGAAACTTGTTTTAAATGCAAAGAAAACACATTTTATGATTTTTAATAGGTTCAAAAAGTTGGTTGAAAATACACTTGCACTTACGAGCTTAGATGGTTTTCAAATGATCAGGTCTCTGCATATAAATACTTAGGGATATGGTTGGATGATAAACTGTCTTTTAAAATGCATATTGACGAACTTTGTAAACGGCTAAAAATCAAGCTAGGCTTCCTCTATAGAAACAGGACATGTTTGTCCTCTACAAATTGTGCAAGCATCTTTTATGTCTGTTATAGATTATGGGGATATTATTTACATGCATGCTACGGCATCAACACTTAAATCGCTGGATGCTACTTATCATTGCGCACTTAGGTTTATTACGGGTGCTAGCTACAGAACTCACCACTGTGTTTTATATCAAAATGTGGGTTGGACTTCGCTGTCCGTGAGACGAGAACAACATGCTCTCGTGTTTGTCTATAAAGCACTTCTGAATAAGCTACCTTCTTATTTATCATCACTCATGAATATTATAATTCCTATAACCAGTTCTCAAGCATGGACTCTTGTCCCCCTTGCTCATTTTCAATATTTGTTGGAGGATTTTTATTTTTGTATTGCTTGTAACTGTTTCGGGTAATGCAAGTTCTTGTGCTGTTAGGGGAATAACCTATGTGTAAATGTAATCTGTTGCTGTATTTCTTTTGTGTTATCTGTGATCATTTTGTTTGTATCGTTTAGCTTTTTTAATCATTGTACCTAAACTGTATGTGTAAACATGTATACGCAGGGCCCAGCTGTAAAGGAGACCTTGGTCTCAGTCTGTGTTCCTTGTTGAAATAAAGGTATAATAAATAATAATTCCCTAACAAGATGGGATGGTGTATCGCTGCAAAATGCTGTGGTAGCCATGCTGGTTAAGTGTGCCTTGAATTCTAAATAAATCAGACGGTGTCACAAGCAAAGCACCCCCACACCATAACACCTCCTCCTCCATGCTTTATGGTTTGAAATACACATGCGGAGATCATCCGTTCACCCACACAGCGTCTCACAAAGACACGGCGGTTGGAACCAAAAATCTCCAATTTGGACTCCAGACCAAAGAACAAATTTCCACCGGTCTAATGTCCATTGCTCATGTTTCTTGGCCCAAGCAAGTCTCTTCTTCTTATTATTAGTGTCCTTTAGTAGTGGTTTGTTTGCAGCAATTCGGCCACAAAGGCCTGATTCACAGCCTCCTCTGAAGAGTTGATGTTGAGATGTGTCTGTTACTTGAACTCTGTAAAGCATTTATTTGGGCTGCAATTTCTGAGGCTGGTAACTCTAATGAACTTATCCTCTGCAGCAGAGGTAACTCTGGGTCTTCCTTTCCTGTGGCGGTCCTCATTAGAGCCAGTTTCATCATAGCGGTTGATGGTTTTTGCGACTGCACTTGAAGAAACTTTCAAAGTTCTTGAAATTTTCAGTATTGACTGACCTTCATGTCTTAAAGTAATGATGGACTGTTGTTTCTCTTTGCTTATTTGTGCTGGAATTGGTCTTTTACCAAATAGGGCTATCTTCTATATACCCCCCCACCTTGTCACAACACAATTGATTGTCTCAAATGCATTAAGAAGGAAAGAAATTCCACAAATGAACTTTTAAGAAGGCACACCTGTTATTTGAAATGCATTCCAGGTGACTACTCATGAAGCTGGTTGAGAGAATGCCAAGAGTGTGCACAGCTGTCACTAAGGCAAAGGAAGAATCTCTAATATTAAATATATTTGATTTGTTTACTGCATGATTCCATATGTGTTATTTCATAGTTTTTATGCCTTCACTATTATTCTACAATGTATAAAATAGTACAAAATTAAGAAAAACCCTTAAATGAGTAGGTGTTCTAAAACGTTTGACCGGTAGTGTCGATCCCCTACTGCAGCAAGAGGAGGTTGCATCGAAATTACCTGATGGTGTCTGGTGATAGTGGAGTACATTTTCACTATTGCTCCATTGCACACTGGTATACTCTGCAACCTGAATGCCATGTAGTATATTTATCAGGACCAGTAATTGAGTGTTTTAACTGATATCTTACTGGGAGACAATGTTTTGTTGCATTAGGAGACTATGTCTTTGATATTACCTTCGGGGTCCCCCATTGGATCTATTGTTGGCCCCTTGCATTTCTTCATATCCCCCCCAAAACTAAATGTTCTTGTTGTTTCAGGATTATTACTGATTGGTTGTATTCTCTGTTTTTGCTCAGTATTGACTTTGTCCTTAGAGAGGAGGAGAAGGAGAAATATAATGTAGTCTACGTCTGAGATAATGTGACCCCAAAATGACCTGTTTAACAGCATACAGGTCTTGTTCCTCCCTAAATGTTTTCACTTTTGGTGTTAAATGAATGGTTGTTCTCAACCACAGTAAGTAGGGATAGAGAAGAACAATAATGGAGATAATTGAAATGCTTCTGTTATGTATCATACTGGGGGAATACAAGACACACCCTGAAGTCAGTACAGGATAATGGAGAACTGAATGTCTGGTGTTGAGTTATATTTATCTACAGTAGAATGGATTGCCACAAGTACACTTTTGCACATATTAATGGCAATTTTAGTAGTATTTTAGCTTTAAAGATTAATAAATGCGTGCCATTTTAAGTGTATAAAAATTATGAATTTCTTCATCCCCAACTCATTAGCCTTCAGAAAATGTATTTTTGGACCCAAAGTTGATCTACTTAAAGGAGCCATGACTGTGGTTTCATGTTATTCAAGGCAACACCCACAGCTGGAACGCAGCGTGGCAGAACCATTCCTATGTTTACCTAAGGTAAAGATTTCTTCCAAGCTGAACAAATGGAGTCACGGACAATGAACTGCCGCCTTTGTGGAAAGATCTGTGATCAAAGCCCCTCCACAGACCTGTTGCGATGGTGTTATTCTACCTGACCAAAGATGCACACCTGACATGTGTGCCATGATGTGTGAACACTGAACACTCAGACCATTTAAGCCGTTGGCTGAAGTTGTCGGTGGTGAGAGTTGGGAGACGCTCTAGTGCAGTAAACCGATCTGACGGTGTGAAAACTGATCGTATCCCCTATCAATGGCTGCCGCGGCGATAGGAAGTGTCACCGGATCCCCCACAGCGCAGGGTCCTGGCAAACTGTCACCGCATGAAAAGAGGGTTGTCACAGTGATATATGGGTGCTCTAATCCCCTCAGTGAGAGCCCTGATGTTTACCCGCCCCGCGTTTCCTTCTCCTCAAAGATCCCAGACCAGGAATACCTTAAACCTGAGAAGAGATTAGCCTCTGGAAAAGAAGAGAAGAATAAAGAGAAAAGCGAGAGAAAGAAAAAGGGAAGGCTTTATAGGTCTATTCTCTTCCCTGTTTTGGTCCACCATCCGAATGGCAGGCAGGCGAAACTGTACACCCTTCTCATAGTCTTACCTGGACGTGCACCCTCACCAAGGTCACAGGGGATCATGGGAGAGCAAGGACGACCACCGCCACTGTGGTTTCGGGCACGCTCCCAATCACTCTCAACCACAGCTCAAATATTCTCCTGGGCTAAGATGCCACGTGTATTTGTGTTAACTAAGATATGTTAGACCTTGAGTAACACCCTTCAAAAGTACTTTCATATGGGCGGCAGGTAGCCTAGCGGTTGGAGATTTGGGCCAGTAACCGAAAGGTTGCTAGTTTGAGTCCTCGATCCGATAAGGTGAAAAATCTCTCGATCTGTCCTTGAACAAGGCACTTAATTGCTTAATACCCTAATTGCTCCAGGGTCGCCGTGAATAATGGCTGAACCCTGGCCGTGACCCCACTCTACGAGGGTGTCTCAGGAGGAGTTGGGATATGTAAAAAACACATTTCCATTTCAAACCCCACACTGGTACATGTTACCTACTTGCAGTGAATGTACATGCAGTGAAACAGGACAAATGTAAGCACTATTTTACCTTTGTTAGAAAAGGACCTACACTGACACGGTGAGAATGCAAGGAATAAGGTAAACTGTAATTAAAACAGTAATTCAAATACATGTGGTTAGTTCGCTCTGTTGATTTGAAATCTGTCTTGTACCAGGGTTTGGAAAAAGTGTACTGTATAATTTGAGGCACTGCATAGGAAAAGTGCACGGCTGGGACGAACCATAGATAAAGTGAATCAAGTGCTTGCAAAAACTCAACCCCAATGTGAAAGCTGTTTTGCGTCACTCCAATAACATATCCGACAGCGCTGACAGATTTGGCCAATCTTCTGTAGATCTTCTAATGGTTAGCATCAGATTTATGTTCCAATATGCAGCCGCTCATCCACACAGTATTTTCCCCTGTCATAAGTCTAATTAGTTCTCGTTTGTTTTCTCATAATGACGTCTGTAACTGTTATGGTGGATCCCTGTGGAAACCAAGATAAGAAACCCCCTGGGTGAGTCTCAAATGCCACTCTTTCCCTCGATATAGTCCACCAGGGCCCATAGGGCCTTGGGAAGATGTGGACCCAGGAGACTTGCAGGATATCAAGCTTGATCTTTTGTGCCCAGAGTGCGCCAGATGTGTGTTGGTATGTGTGAAACTCAACCGCAGGAGTTTGGCTAGGCAGGACTTAGACATACCAAAAGCACTGTTTACTCAGCTTTGATTTGGTCGATTTTTAAAAAGACCAGCAATGGGTTTTCTCAGTGATAGGACTTGACTTAGATGTCCCAATCGGGGAAACGGCATTCCAACTACGGGAACTATTACAAACAAAAGGACATGTTCTTTTATAGTGGATTAATACATTCCAGGTCTCTCTAAATTAGTTTGTAAACATATACTCAGGCAAAGAACGCCAAAGTGTATTCATATGTGAATTTACTTTACCACTAGCTTTGTGCGCTGTGACCACCCACAGTATTGACCACCCACAGTATTGACCACCCACCGTATTGACCACCCACAGTATTGGCGGATAGAGTTAACACGTCTTTATAATGTTGTGTGAGAGAGATGTCACTGGAAGGATTACACTTTTGCTTTACAGGCTCCTTTATAAGGCTTCTTTGAGAAGTGTTCACCTTTCAGATGTGTGCTTGTGTCTACATTGGGGGCAAGACCTCACTGTGATATGGTATTGTGTGTTTTTTGGGCTGTGGAAAATCCTCACAGTAAACCTTGAATGTGATTACAATGTTAGAACATCATTACCTACAGATACTGTAGCTTTGAAGGTGATGATAATAGAATCCAATTCCAAACGTTTAGATTTGATTGAAATCAGTGATGCGTCTGTCTCAGCCACCTATTGGTATTTTTAGTGAAGTGTTTTGATATCAATTGCACGGCCCATTGCCTGCCCACTCAGTCTCACACTCATCGTCTGGTAGGCCGCACGGCCTGCATATCCCCTCGTTGTTTAGTCTGTGAGATGCGGTTGTTTTGACAGAAGTATAGAAACACATTGTTGCACCGGTGTTTGTATGCCTGGCTTATGGGAGATATGTCTGCGATTAAATTCTACCTCCGTGTTTGGAGTGGAAGTGAGGGCGCTAAGCCGTGACCAGGATGTACTGGGTTTAAGTCCAGGGTGTGTCATGTCTGGGGTGTCAGTGAGCAAAATACCAGTACCTGTATTTGACCTAAGATGTCCTACGATACAGACTGTGTCATGTTTATCTGTCATATGGGGACTTTCTACTATCATAACCAAATGAGGCGTGTGTGTGTGTGTCTGTGTATGTGGGTGGGTGGGTGTTTGTGTGGGTGGGTGGAGGTTGGTATTTCCCAGTGCATACATCCTCCCCATGTCTTCATGCCTCTAACTGAAGATTCATTGTCCTGGTTACTGTTTAGAGGTATGTCTGCCGGTGGGCCAAATTCAAGTCATCACTCACTCGAGCTTGTTGAAATAACACAGCATTCATTCTGAAAAGACCCTATGGAAACACAGACTTCCTTTTATTTTCTTTGCTGAAATGCTCTGTGTCCCATTTTGACTGGGTTTGTTGTTTGGTTAGATATTTTGGAAACCCCGTTTCAAAGTGAGTTTTCTCGCTGTACTGTGAGCAGTTTGTGCAACAGCAATTGTTGTGTCAGTGGGGTCTAAGAAGCAGCTATGTATCAATGCAGGTGCGGTTTTCCTTGGCTAGAAAGTCTGAGGAGACTCACAAAAGTTCCACACAAGTGGTGGAGGATAAACTTCTACGCACTTAAGAATTCTCATATAATACGTGTCCTTTTCAAATGAAGTGCAGCAGAATGGGAGGGACAAGGTCATCCCAAATACAGACATTCTGGCAACTTGCCACGTCCAACGCCTCACCCTAAAATCATTGACCAGCGGCCTGTCACATTTCCTCACTTCCAGACCCTTTGGCCTGAATCACTAATCCCAAGTCAATGGTTTAACTGTTGAGTTGGGTCCTCCTAATTTAGCATGGCCCAAGCAGTAGCCTTGTAGGCTGTACTTTGGATGAAGTTACTCAAAATCTTGGGTGTTAGGTTTGGGCTCATATCAAGTCTCTGAACCAGACATTAACCAGACCTGCTATCCCCCCCTGTCTGTTTAGCCCCTAGCTACCGCCTTCCCATAGAATTAGAGGGGAGGGGGGTGGTGGGTACTCAATACCAAGAAAAGGACATGCTGTCAGGAGGATGAAACACAATCCTTTTAAACCAAAGGGAATAGGTGTCTCCCCCCCCCCCCCCAAGTCCTATTGTACCAACGGGACTCACCTCATAGGTCATTTGGGGAGAGCTTCTTATACAACTTTTTCTTATTTTAGCCTACTATTTTAGATGATAATGAACAAGAAGCAAATGTTCAGCGTTTTTAGCAAGGCGGATCTGCTCATGGAAGAGTTTGAAACTGCCCACAGAAACTGATACTGCCCTCGTGGGTAACGGTACAACAAGCATAGAAGAAAATTACAATGCGTCCCAAACATTTTGTCATACAGTATGTCTCAACAGGCCGTTTTGGACGATTTCTTCGCTGGGTAGTGTGATTCTAACAACTCTTTCCAGGGCACTTGGCCCGGCGCTACTGAAAGCTTTTCCATGAGCTGTTGTTACTGAGGACTCCAGCTCCACTGGCAATCCATGAAGGGAACTGAAGTGGGAGCCCTCGGTAGCTAGTCCTCAAGGCTTGAGATCTCAAAATGACAGAGGCGTGCAAATTGTCACTGTTAAAACTCCTAATTGCTAAAACCCAAAGCTTCAAAGAGCCCCTTCATGTGTGGCGGTGGACTGCTATACACAGCTCTGCTTCCATGATGGAAAGGTTGATCCCATCTGTGGCATTTTAAAAGTAAAGTTAGCTAGTACGCAAAGGATTGCTTATTGTGTGGTCTGCTGATGCTTTCTCCTCTTTCAAAGACATATAGTTTTACTCCTGTCAAAATCCTCCTCTTAAACAGTATGTAAAAATAGACTCTGTAATGATTTGTAGTTCCATTCTGTAAACGTGTGGTTTCAGTTTGGAATAACAAGGCTAGTGTGTGTGTGTCCGTGTCCGCGTCCGCGAGAGAGCATTTGTGTTTATCCCGTATGTCACTAACTTTTGATACCTATTCTAAGTTAATTTGTCGACGCCCTTTTAAGTGAACACATCCACGTAGAAAGAACATGTATTAGGTACTAAAATATGAGATGTGGATGATTGCTGTAGAGGAGTAACTTTTATATGAGTATAACTGTATGCTCTGCTCTTGGGTTACATATGGCATATAATGTATAACTTGTGACACTTTTCCCACTAATATGTACAAGTGATGAACTTTTGTCAGGGAGATTTTCTATGTGAAAGTCCATGGCAGACTGTCATGATAAAGTGGAAAGTGAGGTTACCCCATGTGTAATATTGGTGAAATATATTCTATTTATATTCCGTTATCAAAGTGCTCTGTGGTTTTAGTCTAATGCTGCATTTGTCAAGCTCATTTGGGTTAATTTCGTATTTCCTAGTTTAATATAAAATGTCCCAAAAAATGGACCTACCCTTGTTGTGAGAGCACTAGGTCTCAGATACATGTGTTGGGACTTTTTTTCATTGTGTCCCACAACACAGGTGGGCAATATACCTGTGTGTATACGTATTTATACCTGTGTGTATACGTATTTATTGGTACACACATTTAGATCAGGCATTTGACAAGCATCGATTACAATGCAATCATTACATGTATACTGTTTCAGCCAATCAGCATCCAGAATCCAAACGGCCTGTTTTATAATACTTACTTCTACTCCAGGTCAGGTGTCTTTCTATTCCACATGTCTCAGCACTCCTCTATGCCTCAGATACTGTAGGCCTCTTTGTGTGTGGTGTTGCACCCCAACCAACTGTTTTCCCCATCCATATTAAACCTCTGGAAGACATGGTGAGACTGAGAGCCAATGGAAAACCACCTCGGCCCTGGAGGACATGTTATTGGGTCCGACTAGACTAGATGGTGCTAGAGACATGGAGAAATGAACCCCCCCCGCCCTCGTTTCAGATTCCCTCTTTCTCAGCAAGTGAATCAAATCAAATGTTATTCGTCATATGCTTCGTAAACAACAGGTGTAGACTAACAGTGAAATGCTTACTTACAGGCCCTTCCGAATAGAAATAGTGACACGAGGAATAAATACACAGTGAATAACAATTACGAGTAAAAATAACATGGCTATATACAGGGAGTGGAAAATAACTATACAGGGACTACCTGTTAAGTGTGCGTGTGTGTCTTGAGTGCATGTGTTCGTAACAATGGGCCAGATAGGGCCTCATTAGTGAGAGGGGTTTATGGATCCTGGAGCGCCAGCAGTGGAAAGAAGAGAAGAGGGGAGCACTGAACAGACAGAGACTCTGCCAATGACAGAAAAGTTTAGTGGGTGAGCTAGGGTCAGGAGAGGTACCCGCCATGTCTGGCAAGCCCATCCAGAGTAATTTGAGTGAGCTGCCATTATTTATGCCTCGGTTTCCTCTTTCTGTCATCGGATAGGCCTACATTTCAATCTGCAACCAGTTATACGCTGCATTCAGAAAGTATTTAGACCACTTCACTTTTTGTAACGTTACAGCCTTTTTCTAAAATGGATTAAATAAAAAAATGTCCTCATCAGTCGACACAGAATACCCCACAAGGACAAAGAAAAAATAGTAAAAAAATTAAATAAAAAGTATTACAATTAAAAAACAGATCACATTTAAATAGGTATCCAGAACCTTTACTCAGTACTTTTGTTGAAGCACCTTTGGCAGCGATTACAGCCTCGAGTCTTGGGTATGACGCTACAAGCTTGGCACACCTGTATTTGGGGAGTTTCTCCCATTCTTCTCCTTAGATCCTCTCAAGCTCTCAGGTTGGATGGGGAGCGTCGCTGCACAGCTATTTTCCGGTCTCTCCAGAGATGTTCGATCGGGTACAAGTCCAGGCTCTTGCTTGGCCACTCAAGTACATTCAGAAACTTGTCCCGAAGCCGCTCATGCATTGTCTTGGCTGTGTGCTTAGGGTTGTTGTCATGTTGGAAGGTGAACCTTCACCCATCTGAGGTCCTGAGTCCTCTTAAGCAGGTTTTCATCAAGGATCTCTGTGTACTTTGCTCTGTTCATCTTTCCCTCGATCCTGACTAGTCTTCCAGTCCCTACTGCTGAAAAACATCCCCACAACATGATGCTGCCACCACCATGCTTCACCCTAGGGATGGTGCCAGGTTTCCTCCAGACGTGACGCTTGGCATTCAGGCCAAAGAGTTCAATCTTGGTTTCATCAGACCAGAGAATCTTTTTTTCTCATGATCTGAGAGTCCTTTAGGGGCCTTTTGGCAAACTCCAAGCGGGCTGTCGTGCCTTTTACTGAGGAGTGGCTTCCGTCTGGCCACTCTACCATAAAGGCCTGATTGGTGGAGTGCTGCAGAGATGGTTGTCCTTCTGGAAGGTTCTCCCATCTCCACAGAGGAACTTAGTCAGAGTGACCATCGGGTTCTTGGTCACCTCCCTGACCAGTCCCTTCTCCCCCGATTGCTCAAGTTGGCAACAGCCAGCGACAGTTGTGTCCGCTCAAAGCTGTAGTGACTTCAAAGGGACTCAATTCTTGCTCATGTACCAGAGAGTGACTAGTTGATTTAATAATGCGTTGTTATGAAGTATAATTCATATTTTAAAGGCATGTATTTCCCGAGTGGAAAAAATTCAGTGCAAAGGCTTAGACAGGGCTTTAAACGTTGATCCTCCTTGGGGATCTCCAGTTGCTTTCTCTTGATTCCTCTCTTTTTTTATTCCTTTCTTTTTTATTTTCCAGCAGTTAGACTTGTCATGCTGCGCTCATAACCAAACAGACCTCGTTAAGGGGAGTGATCATTAGCTTGGTGGTTAGAAGGGCTGGGATTGTAGCTGTCTCAAATGAGCCCATGACATGGCACTATACTCTTAAATCTTTCCCGGACTTTCCCTTAGACAATGCACTTGGGTGGTAAATAATGGACTAATTAACATTTATCATCCTCATAGTCCACTAATGTCTCAAACACATGGAACATTCTGGAATCGATTCCGTGTGATGAACTGATTGCCATGGCCTTTATCAATAAGTTATTTTTCTGAATTAGATTGAAGACAGTTTGAGAGAGGAAAAAAAATAATGTATTGGTGATTTACTTATGGTGCAAATAAAGGGGAAGAGTTGCAATCAGGTTTCCTAGAATGCTTTGATTTCTCGCAAAGCTTTGGCTCCCAATCTCTGACAAACTAACGTGTATTTCTGTAATTTTGGTATATCCAGTCAACGTTGGGGTGAAAGAGTACATTTGCTGCCATATTCTGTTGACTGCTCACAGATGTATTGACCCCCCCATCCTCATTGCCCAACCTGGTCTCAGAGCATTTCATATTATTCTGTATGTAAATCTAAGACACTCCATTTAGTATGTTATGTTTCATATGTATTAATTGGTGGATGTCCATCATCCATTTCGTGTGGTATGTTACGAATTACAATTCGTATTATACATTACGAGTTTGCTAAACGTACAATAGGTTACGAATTTGCAAAATGTATGATATGTTATGAATTCTAACTAGGTGGCTACTGTAGCTAGCTGGCTAACTTTAGATAGGTTAGGGTTAAGTTTAGGAGTTAGGTTAAAGGGTTAGGGGAAGGGTTAAAAGGGTTAAGGTTAGGGGAAGAATTTGCTAAAATTATTAGGGGAAGGGTTAGCTAACATGCTAATTAGTTGCTAAGTAGCTAAAATTGTCCGTGATGAGATTTGAACTCGCGACCTTTGGGTTGCTAGACGTTCGCGTTATATCACCCCCATCCTCCCAGACCAACCACCCTACTTTAGTTTTTACCTTAAGTAACCAACCGTTTGGTATGGCATGTAGCCATACCAAACCAAACATATCTTACTAATTTGAGTCCAACGAAATTATGTTTACTATGTTACGTCTAGTCTATGAGACCAGGCTGCATTGCCAAGTACAAGTAATTAAAGGGATACTTCAGGATTTTGGCAATGAAGCCCTTTATCTACTTCCCCAGAGTCAGATGAACTCATGGATACCATTTTTATATCTGCATGCAGTTTGATGCAAACTCCTAGCATGCTAGTAGATACCATAGACCTCCAGTCATTGCGCTAACGCTAGTTAGCATTCACTCGCGAAATTGTCTCCAACTTCCTTCATACTGAATGCAGAGACATAAAAATGGTGTCCATGAGTACATCCACCAAAAATCTGTCGTTCTGCCCCGGAACAAGGCAGTTAACCCACTGTTCCTAGGCCGTCATTGTAAATTAGAATTTGTTCTTAACTGACTTGCCTAGTTAAATAAAGGTACAAATTTAAATCTGACTCTGGGGAAGTAGATAAAGTGCTTAATTGACAAAATCGCAAAGTATCCCTTTAAATAAAATAACAATGACTTTGGTATATCTTAAAGAAAGACATTTTTTTCATTCCCTGCGCTTTTCTGGTTTCTTAAAACCAAGGCCAAATGTAAATCGAAAAACATAATAGGCGAACACAGGAAAAGCTGAAATGAAATACTCCTGGAACCTGCTCAAAGCTACCATATTTTGACTCCATTATGATTTTGTGTTGCTTTAATCAATAGATGATTGCTGATCCATCTAGCAGCAGTTGTAGCCTCGGATCCCCTTTTGGTGTGGAAAATGATTGTCATCTGACTCCCCAACACTGGTTCTGATTAGGGAGTTGCTCCAGGAGTTCTGGATCCCAGTGCTCAGTCACATTAACCACAGTCAGGCCTGATTCCACGCTCACCGCTCTGAGCGCTCTCATACCTCACCACGTACATTCCCCTGCACCCCTACACGTCTTTTAGGTCTGGTCACTGATAACGTTTCATCTGAATAATACCCAGGAGGGGCTGAATTAGAAATGTTTCTATTACAATTTTACACAATCAAACAACAATCCAATTACACGTCATTCCACTGGGAGATGAGTGCAGAAACTAATTCCTTGTGACTCTGAGTCTGTCCTAATATGGACCCCGTAGCAATAGATTAAGCACTATAGGTTCACAAACGAGTAGTCGCTCTAACAATCATTCAAATAAATTCAAACGCGGAGAACGTAAGTCTTTAATGAATTCTCATTCCATCACAGTTTCCAATGCTTCGTGACTAGGATGATATTCAAAGCCGCGAGGTCCAATGTGAAATTGACCAGGCTGAATAGAGTAGAGTACATGTCGAGAGATCCCCCTCAGATCTCAGATCAGTGGTGGAACAGGGCGGCAGCACCATAGTTCTCTAAAACACTGCTGGCTCTGAAAGACAGAAACCAGACTTATCCCAACGTTGAGGCCTCATCAAGCAACTACTAACCCAAACCGGGAGTCACTCACTGATGTCAGGAATGGAGAAGGGAGTGAAAGACGATTACGAAAGGCATTCGCAGGCAGCCTGAAAAAAACACACAAGGCACAGAGGAATCACGAAAGCAAATGACCACAACAGTAGAGAGTCTGCCTTTTAAAAGCAGTGGGACCCTAGCCTGTTAGATCAGACACACACATTCTGTCTGTAGTTGAACGTGTGGTTTTCTGCAGATCTGTCCAATATCATGCACTGTAAACTGTAAAGAATGCCCTCGCCTGGGCTTACGAGTGCAACGGGACCTGTAATTCAGAAACGCACTTTCGAAAAAATCATAGAGGTTTAATTTTGAAGTTCTCCCTTTTCAAATTGCTTCCGTCTGTTGATTGAACTCTCTATCGAATCACATGTGGGCAACGATCATTTCCCCACCCACCCTGCAAATGGGAATTCTTAACAAAATTTGATTTAGGAGAATTCAGATGTGTGTTTGGTCAATTTCATGGACATGCGGTAGTCATTACAACACCGGAGAATGTGAGAAGGGCTGCTTTTCTAGGGAGGAATCCTCCTAAGAGACAATGGACTCGACATGGGACGTTCTGTGTAAATCACGGTATCTGTCAGTCACAAGGCTTCTGGTGTGATCCCAGCAGGTTGTGTGTGTGTGTGTGTGTGTGTGTGTGTGTGTGTGTGTGTGTGTGTGTGTGTGTGTGTGTGTGTGTGTGTGTGTGTGTGTGTGTGTGTGTGAATATCGATGGGTATACTTGGTGGATTGTACTGTTTTTGTCTGTTCTAAATAAGCTCAAAGGGCTGTGTATTGTATTTGAACAGTCAAACGTGTGCGAAGGAGATCCTCCCCACTGTGATTGGTTTGATAGATCAGGATATGCAGCAGCACAGTATGTCTGTCTGTGGATCAGATTATGCAGACGATCCAAACGCCATCTCTTTTTGTGTGTCTTTGCACTGAGGATCCTCACAGTGTCTCTCTGTAATGTATGTGGATGCTGCAGGAAGCTACACTTTGGGGGCGGTCAGTGGAGAAGGTGGCCCAGATGTCATGTGCTCTGATCCGGGACAGAAGCCCCGCCCTTACAGGACAGCTGCTCCAGGCGTGAGCCAACCCGGAAGAGCAGATCACTTCGTCCAGCCTCGCCTCGGACCACCTTTATCACTACCCACCTACGGCTTGGCCACAAGGTGTGTGTTTGAGAAACACTCCAAGCCTTCAAACTCTGTATGTCATGAACTGCACTAGAAAAAGGAACAGTGTGATGGATTGGGAAGAGTTTAACATGAGACGGGTGTATATGAAGACAGTTCGCTTTGCAAGTGTGTGAGACTGTCTATAGTCCTATGGTCTGAGACTTCAAACAGTACTGTGTTTCATTCACATGAAGAAATACTACAGTTTACTATAGAATACTACAGTACTTACTATATAATTCTGTAGTAAACTCTAGTATAATATACTACACACTGTAGTATCCCTCGATCATGTGTAGTCCTTACTATAGAGTGCTGTAGTATGCAGTAGAATACTATAGTAAATACTACAGTAATGTCAGCATTTTTTTTTAAACTATAGTAAATACTGCAGGATTTAATTGGCATACACCATGCCCATTACCCTCCCCCATATCCCTATTTGTGCCACCCATAATTGTGTTCCCTACAGGTTATAGAAAAGATCAGAAGCTCTGAACTATCCGTTCAGAACCCAGTCCTACCTACCTACAGGTTATGGAACATTTGCTCTTTTAGTATTTCCCCAATAGGTTTCCTGAAGGAAAAAAGCCTCCACTTCTATGTAAAAGATAATAAAACTACAGTAAATACTACAGTAATGTCTGCAAAAACACTACAGTAAATACTATAGTATACTACAGTCTGCAAAAACACAACAGTAAATACTACAATCTTCAAAAACACTTGCATTAATTACTATAGTATATACTACACTTTTTTTTACGATGGTATTTATATTATAGTTAGCTATAAATGCTACAGATTACTATAGTAAACACAGTCTGCAAAAACACTATACTTATTACTATAGTATATATACCATAGCATACTATAGTTTTTTAAATGTGGGATGGTCTCTAGATCACTGGATAAAGGTGCTGCTGAATGGAGGAGAGGAGTTGACTACTGTATACATGTGTGATTTTGTACTGCCATGTTTGAGTGGAGGTATAAAATGTTTAAATGTTATTAAAAGATTGCTTTCATTAAAATGACTTTTCTTTTCATTTTAGCCATCACATAAATTGTCTTTGTTTTGATTATACTATGACCACAACATTGAGGGTTCGCAGACCACCTCGGACATCTCACTCTCCCTTTGGTTTCATTGCTGTATCGACTGTTTTGTAGAGAATCTCCCTATGGCATTATAATGACACAATCCCTACGGTTATATATTCCATTCAAATGGATACAGTAGCACAGACCTTACATCAGTGTTTCTGATAAATATACAGAACATGAAAGGAACGAGTGTAATTGCTTTGTCTGAGACCCCACACATCAGTTGAGCCCATAATGAAGCAGCTTAGTCCTATTGAAGCTCCAGCTTCCTCACAGTAATTCCCTGGAGCTGTATGGACTAATCATACACAGTAAGAGGGAGCCCAAGGCAATAGTCTATCATCCTACTGTAAGTCTTTAAGTGAGGCATAGTACGAAGGTATACAGAACCCAGGTTAGTAGTGTAACCTTGTTTATCCCTCCTCTGTCAGCCATCACTCACACCTGTGTGCGTGTGTGAGTGCAAGTGCGCAAACGTGTAGGCTACAGTAGGTGTGTGCTTGTGAAGATAAGCGTGTGTTGTAAGTGTGCTTGTGATAACATGTGTGTTTGTGAAAGAGAGAGAATCACAGTGAGAGAACAAGGATTCCCTCAGGTTGATGTTTTTCTCACAGGAGTGGAAGAAAGTCTCAACATCAACGACTTTTTACTCTTTAGCCCTTAACATTCCACAGCAGACCGTACCGAGGTGGAGAGCGATTGGTTTTGTTGTTTCTTTGTATATGCCGTTTACACTTCCAGGGAGGATGCGATTTCCAACGTTTTACATCCTCCAAAATGTAGTGGAATTCCGACTGTTGAAGGAAGCTGCCTCAGGGAGAGTCAGGATCACTCAACTCTGCATGCTTCCAAACATGAGAGGGAATGTCTTAAAACATTTGTTTACCTTGTTTCAGTTTTCAGAGGGAAGGTTTTATCATAATATGATGACATGTCTTGGTGTTCAAACATTTTCTGCATGTGATTTGCACGTCTCAGTTCATCAGTTGATTGTCTGAGGACTAGACACAGATCAGAATCAGTGTACTCGGATTTACATTATCGTTCATCTCTGACAATATAGGGACACCTGGTGGATAATCATGGTACAGCATGAGCTCTTTAGAGTTGTAGTTTGTTCATTCTCCACAAGGGACTCTCATTGAGCTCACTTCCATGGTGGTATTTGCTGTAGCACAGCATTTCCCAACCCTGGTCCTGGAATACCCTCAACAGAACACATTTTTTCATTGTAGCCCTGGACAAACACACCCCATTCAACTCATTGAGGCTTGATGATTAGTTGACAAGTTGAATCAGGTGTGCTTGTCCAGGGTTACAATAAAAATGTGTACTGCTCTCATCGCGCTCTAGTGCCTCCTTGTAGTGGGACGGGCGCCTGCAGCTTGACTTCGGTCGTCAGTTGAACGGTGTTTCATCCAACACATTGGTGCAGCTGGCTTCCGGGTTAAGCGAGCGGCTGTTAAGAAGCGCGTCTTGGCGGGTCATGTTTCGGGGGACGCATGACTCGACATTCGCCTCTTCCGAGCCCATTGGGGAGTTGCAGCGATGAGACAAGCTCGTAATCACAACAGTGGGGAGAAAAAGGGGATTAAAAATAAAATAACAAGTCGTGTACTAATTGGGGGTACTGGAGGATCAGGGTTGGAAAACACTGCTGTAGCACACCATGATATGAGGAGTCACAATGAATTTAGCGTAAAACAGTTGTACAGGCAATAAACATATTTTTATTTTGTAAAAGAAGTGTGATCACTGATCTTTATCTCTTTTGTTTGTTAAAAAAAAAGTTATTTGGTAACCAGTGTTTCTGATCTAGACACCTTGGCTTACCCTCTCCCTCCTTTAGCCTCATGGTTCCAGCCTCATGGCCAGGGTTGTTGAGTAACGGATTAGGCCTAATGAAATCCATAGGCCTAATGGACACATGTTCATACCTGTACACTTTTGATAGACTTAAAGGGGCAATATGTAGTTGCTACATCTACTTTTGGACATATAAGTATATATACAGTACCAGCAAAAGTTTGGACACAGCTACTCATTCAAGGGTTTTTATTTTGACTGTTTTCTACATTGTAGAATAATATTGAAGACATCAAAACTATGAAATAACACATAAGGAATCATGTAGTAACCAAAAAAGTGTTAAACAGTGTTATATTTTAGATTCTTCAAGGTAGCCACCCTTTGCCTTAATGAAAGCTTTACACACTTGGCAAAGCATGCCATTCAATGAGTGCAGCATTTATTTTTCAACTCGACTCAATGAGCCCAATCAGTCCTCCATGACAACAAAATCATAAACAACAGAGTAAGGCTGGCTAATAAGTCCTTAGTTTTGGGGTCAAGCTCAGGTAAAACAATTAGGCTAATCTATACTTCCATATTTCCAAGTCCTATTCTTGAAGATCAGGGGTATAACATTTATTGGAATGACTGGAATTCTGATAGACTTTGGTTTTTAATGTAAAGATATAATTTAATGGTATTATTATATGTAATAGAAAGGTTAGATAGGTTAGGTTAGAAGACGCCTGCATAACCAACCCGTAGAGTCAAATTTAACATCCATTATGGCCAGCTATGCAAACTTTGACATTGATTTATCCTGCAATAGATGTCTTTCAAGGAGGAGGCCCCGAGGCGTGTGCTCGCGCGTGTGTGTGTGCGTGTGAGAAAGAGTGTGTGCGTGTGAGTTTGCGTGTGTGCGTGTTAGGGTTTACTCTAAACTTGGATCACTACTTGGATCACTAAGTTTAGGAACTCTGGGCCAAAGGGTCCCTTAGAACACAAAGCAGCAGAGAATACACCCACAGACCACAAGAAACCCGTTCTTCCTGGATACTGAAAAACAAATATATCAAGGGTCAAAAGAGCAGTCAAAGCGAAGAGGATACCGTATACAGACGGGATGCACAGTTCAGGGCGTGGAGGAGATATGGTGCCAAGTACAACAGTGTTATTTACAGTCAGGAGGGGATGTATTTAGCGAGCTGAACCCAGGTCAGGGTGTGTAAGAGATATGGTGCTAAGTACAACAGTGTTATTGACAGTCAGGAGGTGAGGTATTTAGTGAGCTGAACACAGGTCAGTTTTGCTGAGTGCCTCTTATGATGTCATTCCAATTCTAGATCCTCACTAAAGCTATTATGAGAGGCACAAAGCATAGCTACGGGAAGTAGGGGTGCTGAAAAATCTGAATTTAAAAATATATATTAAGAAAATATACTAGTTCTGTATTAGCGGACCAATTTAACCATCGGGAGCACGGTCAAGAATACACCAAAAATTCAGCAGGTTCAGCATTTTTGCATACGTCAGTACTGCCATCTAGTGGAGTGAAGTGTGTGAATTATAATCGAGGAGATTGAGGTAGTTTATCCGAACTGGTTATAATTAGAGCAATCACCAGCGCTTGGGCCAACCAATGCAAACAGTATCTGTCTTCATTCAGCACCAGTGCATGGTTGTCTCAGGGTCGGTTTTATACACACAATGACCACAGTTATGGGATCAACTATATTGGGGTATACAAGACTGACATGGAGGGTTACATTTTCCAGTATACAACACATTCATCAAAATCAACCAGATAAAGGAGAAAATGATTGAGGTGAGATGAAAGTGAAATGAGTGTGGGGAAGGACAATAAACTGAGTACTGATGATGTAAATGGTTAACACAAAGAGCAGACAGAGTAACACAACTTACAGTAAAATGCTCCAGTTTTGTCTTATGCTCATTTGCACCTAGAGAGAATATATTGAACAGAGATGTAAGAAGAGATAAGGAGAATCTCGCCGTGTGAGTGAGGGAGACGCTCACACACTACATCTGGAATGTAGACATTCACACCCTATGGACCATTACCTTTTACTCAAACAGCCATGTGTTTTACAGCTACACACACATCCTGTGTGCTCGCCATGCTCTCTCAGCCCTCTACAAATATTGCACCTTCCTCCAATACCTCCTCAAAACGCTCCTTTCCACTTCTCACTTCTCCAAATTCTGTTGGTAACACTCCTTTGTCTCACCCCTCTCTCTGTTGCTCTCTAAATAAATGTTGAATAATATTTTTCTTCAGTGATTTTTCTGTCCCTTTTAAAACATTGTCTTTTCTTTCCCTCCATCCCACACTCCCTCCATCCCACACTCCCTCCATCCCTCACTCCCTCCATCCCACACTCCCCCCCTCCATCCCTCACTCTCCCCTTCCCTCATTCCCTCCTTCCTTCACTCCCTACATCTCTCACTCTCTCCTTCCCTCACTCCCCCATCTCTCACTCCCTCCTTCCCTCACTCCCCCCATCCCACACTCCCTCCATCCCTCACTCCCTCCTTCCCTCACTCCCCCATCCCTCACTCCCTCCTTCCCTCATTCCCCCATCCCTCACTCCCTCCTTCCCTCACTCCCCCATCCCTCACTCCTTTCATCCCACGCTCCCTCCATCCCACACTCCATCCATCCCTCACTCTCTCCCTTATGTCCTATATGGTCTCTGCTTTTCACCACATAAATTCGTTCCACATTCTCTCTCGCAGAGCTGTCACTGGTCCACACATGCAGTGAGCTTTATAGATGAGAATCAGCAGGGTATCAGCTCTCTGATGGATTCCTATGAAACTGGAGGAAACGGAGACTCAGGCAGACGGTGTTGAAGTACTGTCTGACATCAGCCCCATTCCTGGCCTGTCCCATTCCCCACTGTGCTCAACACACATGGCCTTGGGTAGGTCCAGGAGTTTCACCTGACCACATGACATGACCAGGAAAGATTCTTGTCCCTAGTTATAGCCTGGCCTCAGTGGAGGCTGCTGAAGGGAGGACGGCTCATAATAATGTCTGGAATGGAATAGCATCAAACACATAGAAACCATTTGTTTGATGTATTTGATACCATTACACCTACTCCGCTCCAGCCATTACCGCGAGCCCGTCCTCCCCAATTAAGGTGCCACCAACCTCCTGTGCATGGCCTGCATGTCCAATCCCCCACTGTGTTCAATTCACATGGCCATGTGTGTAAAGCCAGGTGTGAACTGACAAGGAAAGATTCTGGGCCCCAGTTACAGCCTAAACCAGTGTTTCCCAGACATCTCCTTGAGTACCCAGAGGCAGTTCCACTTATTTGATTTATTCCAGTAATAGCACACCTGATTCAAATAGTCAACTAATCATCAAGCCCATCATTAGCTGAATCAGGTGTGCTATTGCTGGATTACATCAAACATGTGGAACTAGCTTGGTGTACTCGAGGAGAGGTTTGGGAAACAAACCTGATCCAAACACATCCAAAAGACTCCATCAGCAGGAACGAGGTCCAAATCCAGCCGACATAGCAGCCCCATGCCAAGATCCTAGGGTGGGCTTGGTTTAGTAGAACGAAGTGGTCTAAATTGGGCTCGGTGATTATCCGCCATTATGATTACCTCCGCAGGCCGGCCCTATCGCTCATCATGGCTGATTATTTGTATTTGGAAGGGTAGAAGTGCTCTGTCGTAGGTGGAGAGTGTGAGTCGTGTGTGGAGGGGGATGTGGTGATGAACTTTACAAATGGGGATGTCCCTCTTATGTAAACTAAACAGCTGAAAAACCAAACAGAGGGAAGAGGTCTAGGAGTTAGACTGGGATTAGGATGGAGCTCTACAGTTATTTCACTCAAGTGTGCTGTGTGTCATGGACTCCAGACTAAACCACTCAGTTACAAATGGTCTTGCTGTAACTGCTAGTCATATATATGGGGTAGTAGGGGGGTCTAAATGGACTGGATGTCTGGTAAAGTACATCACTTAGAAACAATTACATTTTTTACTGAATCCCATTTTGATCTGTGTGATCTGCGCAATGATTTGTGTGTGTGTTGTGGGGGGAGGGAGAGAGAGACAGAAAGAGAGAGCAGGGACGGAGAGAGAGAGAAAGGGAGAGCTGTTAGTTGGAAGCAGCTGTGGACCTGGCACTGGTTTTACCTGTGAGTTTTCTTTCCCGGCAGGAGCTCCATCACTCTGACGGCCATGTTGCAAAGCTGTATGCAATATAGAGGATGGAATATCAACATATTTCAAGGTATCTTCCCTCCTCCTCCGCCGGAGGAAGCAGTCATCTTTGTTTCTTTCCTCCTCAACTTCTTGGATGCCTCTCAATCAAGGACACCTTCAGTGAGAGTCGAGTTTGACACACACACACACACACACACACACACACACACACACACACACACACACACACACACACACACACACACACACACACACACACACACACACACACACACACACACACACACACACACACACACACACACACACACACACACACACACACACACACACACCTATGCAAACTCCCAGTCCCACTTTTGAATCCCATCGGTACAGAACTGAAAACATTAGAGCAGAACGTGCCTCAGGGCCTGAGCATATTCCGATTGCAGTGCTGTGAAATTGTAACCGTTGTAACCATTCCCCAGATGAAACCCTCAAGCCTAAGGCGACAAACTTTGTTATCATATCATAGCATCGTGACTTGTATTATGTTCTGGGAAGAAATGACTAGTAACACACAGTTTCTGCCATCCATCTAGCCACCACGCTGTGCAGTGGAACGTCTTTGGAGACCTCTCTCAGTAGTCTACATGGAAAACGCTCTCCCTGTGGCAGCTCCCAGCGTCTCCCCGAAATGATTTACGACTCTGAATCAGTCATACTGTTCACTTCCTCTGGGGGAAGTCTCCAGACGTCGCTCTGACTTTTCTTCTACTGTCACGTCCCATTTCGATAGACAGCTCTGGGGTGGGATTGAATGTATGCCTTGTTGGTGCATGTGTCTCACTGCGGGAATGTTTTGTATCGTTTAAACCCACAATAGTTACCAATGAATCAACTTCAAGCAGTTGATGAGCCATTGATATTTATTATATTTTCTATTTAGCTTTTGGATAATGTATTTGAGCAATTTTTTTGATATATTGTAGAGCCATGACTTCTCATGCTTGTTCTAGGAGTTTGGCCCCTGTTATATACAATGTATCATACCATAATGCCACCATGTTGTTTTTCTTGCTGGGTAGACAACTTCAGATAATTCCATAACTTGGCGCAAGACGAGAGTTCCAGTCGCTGTACTTCAGAGACTTCAGTACGCGTCCAGACCGACAGCCTCATTCCTCCTCTTTCCCTTATTCCTTACAAATGAAGTCTGGGCCTCTGAGTAGCAGCGCCATGCTCGGGTGAAATTTATTGATCTGCAACAGTCCCTGCGCTTCTAATTGGCTGTTTTGGAGTTGACCCGGGTGGTGATGGTTCTCTCAGCTGCGGCCCAAATGTCTTCCCGGCCACAGCAGTGCAGCCTGTGGTGCTTCTGGTCGGGTGTGCACTTTTCATAGAACCTGGGCCGTAAATCTCAATTGCTCTCGCACTTTTAACATCTCCATTACCCTGGCTGTTTTGTCAGCACACCATTGGGTGTAACAGAATCCTGTCTAACCGATATTTAAGTCATTTCCTACCCTTAAGACCAGATATTACGGTGCCGCGGCCGGCAAAGGTACTGTAGCGGGTTGGCAGATTGGAACATGGAGCCCAGGCAGCAGAATGGCAAAATGGGGACCCGGTTATAATCTAATTAAAGGGAGAGAGAGGGAAAGAGGCCCCAGAGGCACACAGACCTGCCCAGCGCCAGGAGTGTTCCCCCAAACTGCACCGCAAAATACAATGTGGTAATGTCTCAAGGCCTAACTCTTCCGGAGGAGAGAAAAAAGGACCCTTTCCTGCTGCAGATGCTGACGGCCACATCCCACGCTCTGACATCAGAGAGGGAGCGAGAGGGAGAGGGAAAGAGAGAGAGAGAAGGAAGAGAGACAGAGGGAGACAGAGGGAGAGAGTGAAAGAGGGAGAGAGAAAAAGAAGGACAGAAAGAGAGGCAGAGGGACCAGAGATGATTTATGCCCTGCTGTGCAGACACCGAAATAAATCTGGGGACTTACACAGACAGGCAGGCCATAAAGAACAGGATCAGTCCAGACGCTTTCCTTTTTTAAACCCCAAATGAGCTAACTTCTCCTAACTTCTCCTCCCTCGACGTCAAAGCTAATGGTTTTGTTTTATGTCACTACAGGCCTTTTTGATATTGTTTCCATTCTGAGGGGTGGGGGGAGGACTTACTCTATAGTTGGATGATATATGGGGCTCCTTTCTCTCCTGGAGCTCATCTGGGGAGCTCCACAGTTAATTATTAGGCCTGCCGTCGTGAGCACTTTGTTAACAGTGTGTGGGCAGGCTTGTTAAATGTGCTACTAATTTGAGGGGTAGAAGTTATCGCCTCACGCCCCTCTTTGCCATCAGATTACATTAGCCCACGGGTTAGATGTCAGTCGCCACTCACACATGCGCACACACACACACACACACACACACACACACACACACACACACACACACACACACACACACACACACACACACACACACACACACACACACACACACACACACACACACACACACACACACACACACAAACGCATGTACACACACACGCATGTACACATGCACATGTGCACACATGCTAAGCCACACACATGCACACACTTGCATGCAGGTCTGCATGCACACAAATGGACTTCCAGGTGGCAAAGGGCTATGATACACTTCACTCATTCAGTTGACGCCGAGATCAATTTCACTGAGGCGATTCCACTTGCATGTCTCTGGTGTGCACCTTTTTACAAGGGAGAGGGATCAGTTTCAGTCACTGCTAGAAACGGCAGCTTCCTCCCCTCTCCTTTTAGTGAACCTGATGTTGACTGTTAAAATGACCGTGAACTGTGACCTTTGATAGCTGCAGCGAACGCACGTGTTCAGACCAGGAACCACTTTACATGGGCACAAAGGGTTGGGGTTAATTCCATTTCATGAATTGAAAATTGCCTGTTGTTTTCTATGTGTACATTGAATTTCAATTCAAGAGGTGAATTGACTGAATTAGAAATGGAATGGACCCCATCCCTGCATAAATAAGTGTAAATGTCCATTGAAAATGACTCATATTTGTGAAGTAATGTATCAACACAGCCTTTCAGTACACACAGAGGGTGGCCTATGAGACTCCCTCTCCAGTTGACCCAAACCTTGCCTCCTCCTCACCATTCCTACATTTCTGACTAATTTCCCCCCATGTGATTAAAGCCACCAGATGCTCTGGCGAAACTCGTAAATGGCCAAACCCATAAACTCACAGCTTTATTTCTCCAACAGCTCTTTCTTGTGGAGAGCGCCAAGAGTGTCAGCCGGCATCTCCCTTCAGCACGGGATGCCACAAATACGAATTTTGAACAAAGTGTTTACAGTAGAATGCTACGCTGATGTGATCTAGATGTATTACCTGTTTACTCTACCAGCGCTGCTGGAGCATTTGTGAGTCAGATTTCTGATCGTGTTGATTATCACACGCCACCGCAAAATGGAGCCCACATGTAAACACGCCACATGCACGCTGGATCAGGGTGTGTGTGTAAACGCCTGTGTGTGTGTGGGGGTGTGTGTGTGTGTACCAGCCTCTGTGTGAAAACCAGGGTTTGTGTGTGTGCGTGTGCAAGTCTGTGTGTTTGCATGTGCGAGTCTGTGTGTGTATTCCAGCCTGTGTGTGTACTGTGTTTGCCTGCTGTGTGTTCTGACTCCAGCCTTCTGTGTAGTGTAATTAGCATGTAGTAATCAGCTCTATAAAAGGTCAATCTGGTTTAAGGTAAACAGAAGGGGGTTGTATGATACAGTCGATTAAGAAAGAAAATGGTGCTTGGTGCAGTGTTTAATCAGCAGGCCCTCAGCAGAACACAGTTATTTACACGACTTACCACAACTATGGCAATATCGCTCAGTGTTAGGCATTCTAATGCCAGGAGGCCATCTTTTAATAGGGTTTATTTATCGAGGAGAAAGGGAAATGGTGTGTTGATTGCTGAACAACAAGACTGATGTGAGTGAACATGAGTGATGTGTGAGAATGTTCCTGTAAATGTTTGGTGTTCTTTCATCTTGAATTGAGAGATGTGTGTTACCTCAATAACGGCACGGGGGTACACTGTACCTGTGGGAAAAGTTGTTCCATGTCTGTCAAACGTGTTTAGAGGATTTCAAAGCTCATGCTTTTAAAAAATTCTATAAATATACAGTGCATACTTTGTATAAACACATATATTCAAATTATGCTGAAGTTGAAGTTAAAGCAGTTACTATAAGTGACATTGAGACAGTATGTATAAAAGTCGTATAGGCCTAAAGGAGCTAACAAGTGTAGGGGGACAGATATAAACATTACAACCGACAGTTCATCGTTATGCTGGCCAACAGTGATGACTGAATAAGGGATTTTATCACACTTGATCTGTGACTTCTCTGGCAATGCATGGTGCTTTGGTGCATCAGTGTGGGCCATTCAGTATCAACAACTATCATCAGTAAACTTAAACAGCTGGGGAAGACACTGAGGAAGCACTGAGTCAAAACTAGTCGAAGGAGAGGAGTTTATTTCTTCAAAGAGGTGTGAGGAATTTGTTAAGACAATGTGTGATTCAGGAACAGTCAGCGACAAGGGCCGGCTCTAGGCATAAGCAACATATGCGGTCGCCTAGGGACCCCGGCCGTTACAGGGCCCCTGACTCAACTTACTGTTGACAGTTAGAATTGTAGTGGCGAAGGAAACGCACACCTATTTATTTAGACAAGGTGCTGGCTAGCGGAGTAGAACACTTGAAAAAGAAAAGGAGAGCCACACACTCTAGGAGCTCAGACGCAATTATTGAATAACCAACGTTTTGACAGACAAGCTGTCTTCATCAGGGTACAGAATTGTAGAACACACTAGGTGCAGGTTCGAAATTTGCTTGTGCATCAGAGTTTATTATTATTTTTTCAGTCATTAGTCTCAACGGGGACATCAACAACCAGATGTTCCAGTTTTCAGGGGAAATGGAAGAGAGGGCCTGAGTGAGAGTGACTAACAAAATCAATGGGGGCCCCCTGGAGGTCAGGTGCCCTGCGTGCCCGGTCGTATTCGGCCATGATTACTATAACGTTTTTTCACATTAAAAAGGCGTGACTCCATCTTAACTGGATTGGTTGAACAGTGCAGAAGAGAACCTTCCCGACAGTTAAAAAAATTCTCGTCAAGACCATACATAATGTAGGGGATCTAGTTTCAGGCATTTATTTTACGCCTGCTACGTTAGGTTAGTCCGTCACTGACAGTCACTCCATTAGCTATGTCAGCTAACAATTTTTAGTTTGGTAAGTTAGTCTAGCCAGTTAGTCTAGCCAGTTATCTAAACTTGTAGCAATCATGGCCGAATACCGACCGGGCATGCAGGGCACGTGTCCAGGGCCACTGATCTCCAGGGGGCCCTACTCTCACTCAGATATCATTAACATGGCATACATAAGTCATGGCAAAATATGTAGAAGTGCAGAAAACTTGCTTTAAAATTGCTAAAATGTCTCACTGCCTCCCTGGCAAAATGAGTAGAATTGCATGAAATTTGTCAAAACATTATATTATAATTTCTCTCCGCCCCATGGCAGAATGTGTAGAATTGCAGGAAATTAACTTTAAAACAAAATGTTATCTCGCCGCAGTCAAGAAGGGGGCCGCAAAAAAAATATTGCCCGCTTGGTGGGGGGATTCCTCACTTAGGGCCCCCAAAAGGCTAGAGCCAACCCTGGTCAGGGAAATACTAACCCAAAAAGTTTAAAAAACATTAAACATTTTCACATTTATGAACTAAGTGTTTTTTATTCATTGCCATTGTTGTCATTGCCATTTACCATTGTTTTCTAATAGCCCCATACAAACAATTCAAGGAGAACTAATGTGGATATTAATTCACAGGTAAAAAACTATGTAGGCTACAATGTTTTTAAATTTTGGACAGAAGAAACACACTTTTAAAAGAATAGTCTCAAATCCTATACTGTCCCATCCCACGCTTCTTCCTGAGTGAAGTTGTTCTGTCCTCTTTCCCAGATTGACAACATCCCTATTGTTCCCTATTGGATGACTAATAGCTGCAACTTTCACGCCACAGGGAGATTTCAATTCCTTCTTGAGTCTGTAAAACTCCCCTGCTCATTTTCTTTAAATCTGCACACCCTTTCTTTCTGTTCCAGCTTCTTACTTCCTGCACTTCCCATCTCTCTCTCTCTCTCTCTCTCTCTCTCTCTCTCTCTCTCATCACAGTGACATTGGTTCCTTCGCAGTGTTTCTGTTTGGGCAGATGGATTATTTGTCACAGAAAGTCCCTCCTCCCCCTCCTCCTCCTCTGTCTTATAATGAAGCCCTAGGGAGGTCTGGAAAGCCCTGGAACTGATGCTGTTCTCCTTCCTGTACAAACCTCCTCCTCCCCTTCACTCTTCAGTCCCAACGAGCTAGCCCGATTAAACCCCCAACCTCCCTCCCAGCTCATGCACACTGCACTGTCACCTGACGACCACAAACAAGAGACAGGATATAGGGCCATGTCTTACTGTATATTTGTCTTCAACAGATGTCATGGGGATGCATTTGATTTTACATGTTGAAGGATATATAGGAATTTGTATTTAATGTTCAACTAATACATAAAGAGTAAAACATGTTTTATTTCCAGGGTTATTTAAGCTACTGTATGATCTAAATTACTCAGATAGAGACAGGACAATAATGTATTTTCTCAACTACCAAATCATAAAACAATAAAACATCAGAGACTTTTACAATCTGAGACTGTTTTGGACGATTTCCAAACGAGCCTCCATAACATCACCTATACCAGGGCTGCCCAACCCTCTTCCTGGAGATATACTGTCCTGTAGGTTTTCAGTCCAACTCTAATTTAGCATATCTGATTCAGCTAGTTAAGGTCTTGTTGAGCTGGTAATTAGTAGAATCAGGTGTGTTAAATTAGGGATGGACTGAAAACCCATAGGACGGTAGATCTCCAGGAAGAGGGTTGGACTGTAAACACACAGGACGGTAGATCTCCAGGAAGAGGGTTGGACTGTAAACCCACAGGATGGTAGATCTCCAGGAAGAGGGTTAGACTGTAAACCCACAGGACGGTAGATCTCCAGGAAGAGGGTTAGACTGTAAACACACAGGACGGTAGATCTCCAGGAAGAGGGTTGGACTGTAAACACACAGGACGGTAGATCTCCAGGAAGAGGGTTAGACTGTAAACACACAGGACGGTAGATCTCCAGGAAGAGGGTCAGACTGTAAACACACAGGACAGTAGATCACCAGGAAGAGGGTGGGACTGAAAACCCACAGGACGGTAGATCTCCAGGAAGAGGGTTAGACTGTAAACACACAGGACGGTAGATCTCCAGGAAGAGGGTTAGACTGTAAACACACAGGACGGTAGATCACCAGGAAGAGGGTTAGACTGAAAACCCACAGGACGGTAGATCTCCAGGAAGAGGGTGGGACTGAAAACCCACAGGACGGTAGATCTCCAGGAAGAGGGTTGGGCAGCCCTGACCTATACTGTCTAAGCCAGTGGTTCTCAAACCTCTGCTCGGGGGACCCCCTGACGTATCGGTGCAACTCTGAACTAGCTCACTTGATTCACCTATTCAAGGGATTCATGTTTGTTGACAAGTTGAGTCAGGTGTGCTAGCTCCAGAATAGATGAAATACATGGAACGGTTGGGGGTCCCCGAGGAGAGGTTTGAGAACCACTGCTCTAAGCCCTCACTATCAGAGTTAGGGGCGATTTCATTTCAGACACCCTTACAGTATGTCTCAATATCCTCCTATTGTCCCAGACGGCTGGTCTTCGTCATCTCCACACCGTGTGGACTCAGTAAACGGGTGAAGCCAGCTACTAGATGCTCCTGATTGGGAAGACATGGGATTGTTCTGGAGGGAAGAAGGGAAATGCTTGGGAACTCCACTTCCCAGCGTGAGAGGAGACAGAGAGGATAATGGCTCCCCGTGGACCAGCCAATGACCTCACTGAGTGCAAAATATGCAGAGGTCACAGAGTTCCTATTGGGCCGCTGCTAAATCTGACTGACACCGGGCAGCAATAACCCTTGACTTCAGATCTGCTCTGCGCACGCTAATAATAGATTAAATAAAATGTCAAGAAAATATGTCTGACCTTCAAAGAAAATTCACTTGACAACATCAGAATATGTAAAAATATGGATATTTAACCCATTGTAATTATGTCACTTTCAGCTTCACAGGTGACATACTATGGTTAATACAGTATGTCAACATTCTGACATATTTCTAATGACAATCTGTAGTTGTAGCCATTCTTTTCAAATGTTTTGGAGTCATCAATCTAATGATTGCTGATAAGGGATGGGTAAAAAAAAAACGTTGATACTTTCCCATCTGGTACATTGTACAGTATATGATAATTACCATAAATAAAACTATAATGATGATTGTGATTACCATTTCTGATTGCTATTAGTATCGTATTCCTCTCCAGATGCTTCCGTAGTGGAAGTGAGATCAGCATAACCCCATCGGCTCCAGAGGTCAAGTATGCGTTAGCATTACTCATAGCTATAGGTCAGTTGGGATCACTTGAAGCATGACTGTAGCTATATTTTAACCCCCTCTCACACCTTCCCCCCCTTCAACACTTACCAGTAGAGGTCAGCGTTCACATAGCATCGCATACCTCCCCACCATGAGAGAGTTGAGAGTCCTAGGTCATTGTGTTGTTTAAACCACTTGGAAACAACTTCACCGATCACCAACAATCCAATAGATTTGATAGTGTTCATTGGACCAGCCACCGACTCCATTTTGTTGATTCCAGCCTACAAACAAAAACTCAAACAACAAGCTCCCGCGCTCAGGTCTGTTCAACGCTGGTCCGACCAATCTGAATCCACGCTTCAAGACTGCTTCGATCACGCAGATTGGAATATGTTCCGCATCGCGTCCAACAACAATATTGACGAATATGCTGATTCGGTGAGCGAGTTCATTAGGAAGTGCATTGACGATGTCGTACCCACAGCAACGATAAAAACATTCCCAAACCAGAAACCGTGGATTGACGGCAGCATTCGCGTGAAACTGAAAGCGCGAACCACTGCTTTTAACCAGGGCAAGGTGACCGGAAGCATGACCGAATACAAACAGTGTAGCTATTCTCTCCGCAAGGCAATCAAACAGGCCAAGTCTCAGTACAGAGACAAAATCGAGTCGAAATTCAACAGCTCAGACACAAGAGGTATGTGGCAGGGTCTACAGTCAATCACGGATTACAAAAAGAAAACCAGCCCCGTCGAGGACCAGGATGTCTTGCTCCCAGACAGGCTAAACAACTTTTTTGCCCGCTTTGAGGACAATACAGTGCCACTGACACGGCCCCCTACCAAAACCTGCGGGCTCTCCTTCACTGCAGCCGAGGTGAGTAAAACATTTAAACGTGTTAACCCTCGCAAGGCTGCAGGCCCAGACGGCATTCCCAGCCGCGTCCTCAGAGCATGCGCAGACCAGCTGGCTGGTGTGTTTACGGACATATTCAATCAATCCTTATCCCAGTCTGCTGTTCCCACATGCTTCAAGAGGGCCACCATTGTTCCTGTTCCCAAGAAAGCTAAGGTAACTGAGCTAAACGACTACCGCCCCGTAGCACTCACTTCCGTCATCATGAAGTGCTTTGAGAGACTAGTCAAGGACCATATCACCTCCACCCTACCGGACACCCTAGACCCACTCCAATTTGCTTACCGACCCAATAGGTCCACAGACGACGCAATCGCAACCACACTGCACACTGCCCTAACCCATCTGGACAAGAGGAATACCCATGTGAGAATGCTGTTCATCGATTACAGCTCAGCATTTAACACCATAGTACCCTCCAAACTCGTCATCAAGCTCGAGACCCTGGGTCTCGACCCCGCCCTGTGCAACTGGGTCCTGGACTTCCTGACGGGCCGCCCCCAGGTGGTGAGGGTAGGTAACAACATCTCCACCCCGCTGATCCTCAACACTGGGGCCCCACAAGGGTGCGTTCTGAGCCCTCTCCTGTACTCCCTGTTCACCCACGACTGCGTGGCCATGCACGCCTCCAACTCAATCATCAAGTTTGCGGATGACACTACAGTGGTAGGCTTGATCACCAACAACGACGAGACGGCCTACAGGGAGGAGGTGAGGGCCCTCGGAGTGTGGTGTCAGGAAAATAACCTCATACTCAACGTCAACAAAACAAAGGAGATGATTGTGGACTTCAGGAAACAGCAGAGGGAGCACCCCCCTATCCACATCGACGGGTCAGTAGTGGAGAAGGTGGAAAGTTTTAAGTTCCTCGGTGTACACATCACGGACAAACTGAACTGGTCCACCCACACAGACAGCGTTGTGAAGAAGGCGCAGCAGCGCCTCTTCAACCTCAGGAGGCTGAAGAAATTCGGCTTGTCACCAAAAGCACTCACAAACTTCTACAGATGCACAATCGAGAGCATCCTGTCGGGCTGTATCACCGCCTGGTACGGCAACTGCTCCGCCCACAACCGTAAGGCTCTCCAGAGGGTAGTGAGGTCTGCAGAACGCATCACCAGGGGCAAACTACCTGCCCTCCAGGACACCTACACCACCCGATGTCACAGGAAGGCCATAAAGATCATCAAGGACAACAACCACCCAAGCCACTGCCTGTTCACCCCGCTATCATCCAGAAGGCGAGGTCAGTACAGGTGCATCAAAGCAGGGACCGAGAGACTGAAAAACAGCTTCTATCTCAAGGCCATCAGACTGTTAAACAGCCACCACTAACATTTAGCGGCCGCTGCCAACATACTGACTCAACTCCAGCCACTTTAAAAATGGGAATTGATGGAAATTATGTAAAAATGTACCACTAGCCACTTTAAGCAATGCCACTTAATACAATGTTTACATACCCTACATTACCCATCTCATATGTATATATACTGTACTCTATATCATCTACTGCATCTTGCCATCTTTATGCAATACATGTACCACTAGCCACTTTAAACTATGCCACTTTATGTTTACATACCCTACAGTACTCATCTCATATGTATATACCGTACTCTATACCATCTACTGCATCTGCCATGCCGTTCTGTACCACCACTCATCCATATATCTTTATGTACATATTCTTTATCCCTTACACTTGTGTGTGTGTGTAAGGTAGTAGTGTGGAATTGTTAGGTTAGATTACTGTTGGTTATTACTGCATTGTCGGAACTAGAAGCACAAGCATTTCGCTACACTCGCATTAACATCTGCTAACCATGTGTATGTGACTAATAAAATTTGATTTGATTTGATTTGATTTGACAGGGTGGTATGGTATGGCAATGCACTGAGAGCAGATCAATGGTGGAGACTGGAGGGCAAACACTTTGACACGTTGAGTGTTAGTCAGAGTTTTGAGTCAGTGACTAGCGAGAGAATCTAGCGCACTGGGAATATGCCAGAAACGCCAGGAACCTAAAGAGAGAAGGAAGACGTTAAATCATAAAACGTTGACTTCACTCTTCTGAATGATTTGTTTTGTTGAACAGCATGTTGTACTGGACGATCAGACGGATGCTGAAGTGATGCAATTGGCCCAACGCTGTTTTCAAGCTGCTGGAGTGAATGAGATTTGTGGGGGTCAGGAACAAATTGTGAAACAAGGCAAGGTGAGGCAATCGCAAAAACACTAAGGCCTAATGGCACTGAAGGCATCATTCACAGATTGGAGTCTGGATCAACTCAATGCCTTCTGGCACCCATTCACATCTGAAGTATGGAGCCTTCTAGGGCTCACTAAGTGTGGTGGGGGGGGGGGGGGCAACATGGTGGAGGGCATTTACAAATGTAGCTAAGAGGAAAGAGGCTTAGCGCTGTAGTAATGCATATGGAACCCGCCAACCTGGGACTTTGGGTTTTGGTGGTTGTACCAGGTCCAGATCTGAATGGAGTTTTAGTGGGTGACCCTGAGCTGTTTGAGGTGTGGTCTGCCTGGTGCTAGGCCCTGCTCAGTATCACACGAGTCTGCAGCCGTGCAGCCAGCCAGGCTCTGTCGCCCTGCGTTGAGAACCTAGCAGGACCCTCACGCTATCCACAGCTCCAAGCAGCACCATAGATGGTGATGTCACCCCTGCTGTCTATAATTGTTAAATCGATAGAAAATGGCCACCTCACTATTACTGCCTTCATTCCTCTGTAGTACAGGGATATAGGCATGAATCTGAATTTGTTAGCTGGATTTTGATTTCCAGGCATTTTAGATGTTAATTATAGCCTCTGAAAAACGAGATGAATTCAACTATAACCAGGACCTCTAGCAGATAGAGAGGTTAAGCTACAATGAATTTGTATAAAAACAAAAAAACATTAGATTTGTTGGATTTATTAAGCGATCGTTATCTTGGTGGCAGGTTTAGAAAAATCATAGTCATCATAGTTATCATTCAGTTTCTAACAGGATATGAGATTAAATGTATTTACACAATGTAATCAAAAGTAATAAAAACAAAGCTATGTTACATTTTATCCAGAGCGACCTTCATTCAGTATATTTGACAGTCCATATTTACAGTATGAGAGATATTACCTTTACTATGCAAGGTCATTCAGTAATAAACATTAGCTTTATTGTACAGTACTTACTCAAAATAAAAAATATACAGCATATTCAAGTGCAACCAACGTCCCACAAAATGAAACAAGACCATTGCAATCCTACTCAACATAACAACGTACACTGAGTGTACAAAACATTAGGAACACTTGCTCTTTCCATGACATAGACTGACCAGGTGAATACAGGTGAAAGCTATGATCCCTTATGGATGTCACTTGTTAAATCCACTTCAATCAGTGTAGATGAAGGGGAGGAGACAGGTTAAAGAAGGATTTTTAAGCCTTGAGACAATTGAGACATAGATTGTGTATGTGTGTCATTGAGGGTGAATGAGTGAGACAAAATATTTAAGTGCCTTTGAACGGGGTATGGTAGTCGGTGCCAGGTGCACCTGATTTGAGTGTGTCAAGAACTGCAACGCTGCTGGGTTTTTAACGCTCAACAGTTCCCCGTGTGTATCAAGAATGGTACACCACCCAAAGGACATCCAGACAACTTGACACAACTGTGGGAAGCATTGGAGCCAACATGGGCCAGCATCCCTATGGAACGCTTTTGACACCTTGTAGAGTCCATGCCTCGACGAATTGAGGCTGTTCTGAGGGCAAAAGGGATGCAACTCAATATTTGGAAAGTGTTCCTAATGTTTTGTACACTCAGTGTATGCTTAAAAATAACAGCAGCTGAAAAATACTGCATAAATAAGTTCATAAATAAGATAATAATGTAAAAAAAGTCTAACTCTATATTTATAAGGCATAGGTTTTTGATAAGTACTTGGTTTGAAAGATAGGTTTTTGATAAGTACTTGGTTTGAAAGATAGGTTTTTGATAAGTACTTGGTTTGAATTAACTGGGACCTTTTTTTACTTTAAAGATCTACCACTCAAATGCTGAGTGTAAAGAGACAACAGTTAGTGCCTCATAGCACCATATATCAAGTACATAGTTTTCACGTCCGCATGTATTTTACTGACAACGGTCATAAATCTAAACTGAAATTCAAAGTGAAACAAGCAGCGATTAACATTTCCCTGCCACAGTCACCGGGACTGTCCACACACAATAATTTAAACAGGACTAGCCCTTAAATGGCTAACTTTATTGTGAGGAATATATAGTAATTTTATTTACGGTCAAGTAATGCATGCATTTCATTTGTATTTTAAATTATCTTGTCTTTGGGTTTAGATTAGAAAAATTCTATATAAAACATATGTATAGTATAGCTAAATTATGTTCAAGTAAATATTTTACAAACAGTTGTTTTGTGAAGTAGGATTTTAAAAAGCTTGGTGTATAAATACTACAGTAGAGACCATGTGAAAAACAAGATGTATCATTTAGATTAAAATTATATTAAGTTGGATTCAAACAATTTTACCAACCAAATATTGTTGTCTTTTATAGCTGTCGAATAATTTATTAAATTAAGTAATTAACAACCTCATTAATATATAATTAGCCTATGTACATTAAAGAAACATCATAATTATATCCATATAATAATTATGGTTGTGTATAAATTGCAGTCCCTCCTAATCAGTTCTTAAATATGGATGTTATGACAAATCAGGTTTGAAAAATCAAAATACATGATTTTCACATTAAAACGTATCCAACTTGCCACGAATGAGAAAACAACTATCAGTACACACCCTTTAAATTTCTCTCCCTATATTTATATTAATGTATTCATTTGGGATGTATTGGATTACTGTTTGTTGTATTAACAAACATACAAGTGTGGGCCTTCTTGTGCTTAACGCTTCATATTCCAAGGTTTAAACCAGATTACGTAAATGTGTATTTACGCATCCCGATTGAAAGTCTTTATACTGTATTATCAAAAACTCGTTGTCTTTCAGAAAAACTCAGGCCCCTTTGACAATGATCATGGACACTTCTTAAAGGGCATAATATATGATATTCTTGTGGAGATATACTTCAAGGCTTTCTGACTGAAGCACAACATTAAAACTCAGCCAGGTAAGAGGCAGGCAGGTAAGTCAAAAGAAAGAGCTCATGGTGATAACCAGGCCTCAGTTACACATGACATTTTTAATGTTAAGCACCAAACGCATAACTCTTCTTCAATCAAATACATTTCATATGAAATATTCAGTTAGTATGGTCAGTTATACCCAAGCACTAAATTTGTAGTATGTAAGACAAAACAGACACCAAAAAAACTGCAAAAGGATTTTACAAAAGCTTTTTTTTTTGTACAATTCTTCTACTGATTAGATTTTGGAGACCCATCAGATCTACAGTCAGACCAAGGACTTCATTTTATTTTTCTCTTAAAGATAAGATAAGAAAGTACTTTGTTAATCCCCAACGGGGGAAATTTGATTGCACCAGCCAATACATACAACACCATTAACTACACAATTAATACACACAGACTGAAAGCACTATACTATAATTTCATAGTGTTTTTTTTGTTTGTTACACATCATCCTCTATGTCTATAACCACATTGGTCTGAAGTATTGGGCCTGTCTGACTGACTGACAGGGACAGGTTGGATGAGTAACAGCGGGTCTCTAGCTAATGTCTACAGCACTGTGCCATCCTGGTCTTGCTCTATCTGCCCGTCACGGCTAAAGCCTCATCAAACACGCTCCAAATTGGAGCCATTCCCCCAGCTTAATCTGTAACATCACTGACCCGGGGCTCCTAGTCACAGCAGAAAATCTGGGGATTGCCCCATCGCCTCTTCACCATCCCCACCTGTAGGGGGTTTTGACTCATATCACGGCGGCTCGAGCAACACACCACACGAGGGGCAACAAGAGTAGGATTCACTGAGACACTCTCACCACAGGGTACTAATGCTGCGAACAGAATGTCCAGAGAGTGAAAGCACATGTGTAATAATACCAGAAGAAGAGCTGAATAAACATCTAGCTTTCCTATCCTGCTAATAGCTTTAATTTGAAAGGTAAACAGTAGAAGGTTCAAGCTCACCTAAGGAGTTTGTAGACACGGTGCTGCTCCCTTCGAAAGGCACGGTAGGAATGGGAAGAGCGTTAGCGCCCAAGTTACAGCCTGCCTCCTCTCTATCTGCTAAAGTCATTTTCTTTCAAAGTGTAATTAATTTCCTTTCTCAGGCAGGCCTGCATACATGTGGCACAGCCGGCTGTAGTAGCATAGTCTCTGAAGCCCTGGTGTGTGTAGTACTGACCATGATGCCGAAGCAATAAGCATTAGCCGTACATCAGGTGAACACATGCAGCTATTGGAATATCTTGATTGATCGAAAAAGGTTGGATTGTTTTATTTTGCTAATTTAATAGTCTAATGCCATTTTGGTCTGTTAATTTCTAATTTGTAAATTCATTAGCCACTTATAATTTCTAATTCTAGCTGTAAGATTTGAATATACTTATCTGTATGTTGAATATAACGGTATAATGCTTTGTGTGTATGCAAACAATTGTTTACAATTTTGCACACAAAAATTCAAAAGTTGAACAGCAATTTGTTTACAATATCAAAATTAGACTGAAATCTGATTGTAGGCTTATTTGTGTTTTATCACCCCTTCCTGCTACTAAATTTAAATCATCAATGATTGGATTCAGGTTTCATCCTATACAATTTAATCTATTTAGATGTGCATTAGATATATGTTAGATACAACCAACTATTGTAGAGCTAAACAAGTTATGTATATATCTGATTATGACAAACTTAATAGTTTTAATTCTTTCAATCTGTCTCACTGAAATAGGAAATAAGATAAGAGAAATACCTTCTCCTCTAGGTATTTTCATGCTACATTAACTCCTACTGGTTATATTACACTCTATAGTATGTAATAGTATCATCCTCCTCTCTGTAAAGATAATATAGGATCTATATATTTAGGTATTATAGAAAAGTTTATGTTTATATTTATATATATATATATATATATGAACATATATATATATATATAGTACCAGTCAAAAGTTTGGACACACCTACTCAGGGTTTTTCTTTATTTTTACTATTTTCTACATTGTAGAATAGTAGTGAAGACCTCAAAACTAGGAAATAACACATATGGAATCATGTAGTAACCAAAAAAGTGTTAAACAAATAAAAATATATTTTATATTTTATATTCTTCAAAGTAACCACCCTTTGCCTTGATGACAGCTTTGCACAATCTGGGCATTCTCTCAGCCAGCTTCATGAGGTAGTCACCTGGAATACTTTTCCGACATTCTTGAAAGAGTTCCCACATATTCTGAGCACTTGTTGGCTGCTTTTCCTTCACTCTACGGTCCAACTCATCCCAAACCATCTCAATTTGGTTGAGGTCAGTTTATTGTGGATACCAGGTCATCTGATGCAGCACTCCATCACTCTCATTTTTGGTCAAATAGCCCTTACACAGCCTGGAGGTGTGTTTTGGGTCATTGTCCTGTTGAAAAACAAACAAAAAGTCCCACTAAGCGCAAACTAGATGGGATGGTGTATCGCTGCAGAATGCTGTGGTAGCCATGCTGGTTAAGTGTGTCTTGAAATCTAAATAAATCACTGACAGTGTCACCAGCAAAGCACCCCCACACCATCACACCTCATCCTCCATGCTTCACGGTGGGAACCACACATGCGGAGATCATCCGTTAACCTACTCTGCATCTCACAAAGACGGGGCGGTTGGATCCAAAAATCTCAAATTTCAACTCATCAGACCAAAGGACAGATTTCCACCGGTCTAATGTCCATTGCTCAAGTTTCTTGGCTCAAGCAAGTCTTTTCTTCAAATTGGTGTCCTTTAGTAGTGTTTTTTTATTGTTAGCAATTCGACCATGAAGGCCTGATTCACGCAGTCTCCTCTGAACAGTTGATGTTGAGATGTGTCTGTTTCTCTGTGAAGCATTTATTTGGTCTGCAATTTCTGAGGCTGGTAACTCTAATGAACTTATCCTTTGCAGCTGAGGTAACTCTGCATCTTCCTTTCCTGTTGCGGTCCTCATGAGAGCCAGTTTCATCATAGCGCTTGATGGTTTTTGCGACTGCACTTGAAAAAACGTTCAAAGTTCTTGAAATGTATACCACCCCTACCTTTTCACAACAATGATTGTCACAACTGATTGGATCAAACGCATTAAGAAGGAAAGAAATTCCACAAATTAACTTTTAACAAGGCACACCGGTTAAAGTGACTACCTCATGAAGCTGGTTGAGAGAATGCCAAGAGTGCGCAAAGCTGTCATCAAGTAAAAGGTTGGCTACTTTGAAGAATCTCAAATATAAAGTATATTTTGATTTCTTTAACACTTTTTTGGTTACTACTTTATTCCATGTGTTATTTCATTTTTTTTTCTTCTGAAATATAAAATATACACTTTTTTGGTTACTACATGATTCTATATGTGTTATTTCATAGTTTTGATGTCTTCAGTATTCTTCTACAATGTAGAAGAAAAAAAATGAAAATAAAGAAAAACCCTTAAATGATGAGAAGGTGTGTCCAAACTTTTGACTGGTACTGTATATAAATATGGTAAAAAATGTTTTGGGGTGTATACAAACTACCCATACAGAGGTACAGTATACTAGTATGAGATAGCTTTGGAAAGGAAGCAAAGCAACACGTGCTTTAACATAACTAACCTCACAAAGATATCAACAAAGGTAAGACAATACATAACGAGCTATCCCTTGACACCAACAGTCATGTCTGTTCACATTTTTACATCCCATCTCTTATGGTAAGTATGGAGGTGCAAATGGTACAACCCCAACACATAACACCATCATCATCTTAAACATTATGGACTATTTTCTAAGAAGAAAAGGGGCCACTAGAAGTCAAGATATCCAAAGTCGAAAAATAAATGGCCTTCTTTCCTGAGACACCAGCCATTTTAATAGTGCTGATTTATTCTGCCATGTTTTTTGGAGGGCGATCATATGCATGTGGTCAGTAGTACGCAGTCTGTGACCCAGCCTCCCTCTCACGTTACAGCCTATTTATAACGTTCCCTCAGCCGGCTCCCTTCTTACTGCAGTTCCTTGGAACCACCTTTCCCTCCACTCCACAGGTCTCCAGTCTCCTCTCTCTCCTGTCATCTGAGAATCTCTCCGGCAGCTTATCTAGGGTTCACTGTTTATCCTGCGCAGCCTGGCAACTGTCCGCATGCCCAGGATTATTACTGGAGCCCCCTTTCAACACACACACAACTTTTTTATCGAACTCTTATCAAGGAGACACATTTGGGGTAAGCTAAGGAAAGATCACAAGTAGTGGATTTTGGATATTCTGTCTTTTGTTTGACCCCCTTTTAAAAACTTATTGGCTTACTTTTTTGTTACCTTTAATTTTTTGTCCCCCTCTCCCTCCCGTCCTTATCTTTCTGGAGGGCTGTGTGTTTGCATGCGATGGATCACACACTCTTTGGCTGCCTCCGCAGCCCCCATGCCACTGTGCAGGCCCTGCACCCTGCCTTCACCCAGTCTCCGCTGACTCTCCACGGACGCTCGGACCACGTCTCCTACCCTGACCTGGCCTCTTCCACTGCCACCTCCTCCCCTTCGGCCTGCATCATCTCCGGCTATCCCGGTGACGAGGGCCTGTTCGGCGGGCATCACCACCATCACCGCGGGCATCACCCGGCACAGCAACAGCAGCATCACCTGCCTCAGCACCAGACCGGCTGGCACATTCCACAGATGCCCTCTCCTGGCAGTGCGAACTCCCGCCACAACCTCTGCCACCCCCACCCCCACTCTCACTCGGCCCAGGAAAGTGCCCTCGCACCCCCAGACCTAGGCACCCCTGGCAGGAACAGTCTCTGTACCAGCACCCCCAACCTGGGCAGCAGCACCCCCACGGGGGCCAACTGTGTGCCTGCAGACTTTGGAAGACAGACACTGTCACCTGCTGAGGCAGAGAAGAGAAATGGCAAGAGGAAAAGTGACAGCTCAGGTAAGACGAGAGGAAAGATCGACTTTTGGGTTGACATTTATTTTTATCTGTCTTCTTCCTTCTTCTTTTGGCTGCATGTAAAAATGGGTTGATTATAATGTTACACAATGTAAGTGGGAAACTAAAGCTACATATCTTTATCTTATTAATAAATTGTCATACAGTTGAAATACAAACAATTATCAAATACACTTGCAGCGCATCTATTCAAGACGGGTACAACTTAACTGTACATTAACGTAATGTTTTGAAAAGAGATTAAGAGTTTAATTTAGGTGTGGTTTCAAGAGCGACATTATCACTCAGACTTCTAAGGCTTTCCGTGGAGACGGAGTGGTGGAGTTTTATGCTTCACTGACAGAAAATGTGCTATAATATTCTTTGAAAAGAGGTTTGAAATGTTGGCTGACATGAACATAGGCAATTACAGTATGTTGACTAAAGGGGAGATCAAAGTCCAGACGATAACTCCGTGTGGGCATTAGACTTCTGCCATGTTTTGGTCTAAATCCCATCTGTTTCATTTCAACGCATTTTAGGTGGCAGAAAATGAGGCTCACTGTTAAATATTAATGTCATGGATTGTAAAAGACTACACCAGTGCTTCGAATGACACTAAACACCCGAGAAGATTTAGGCTTTTCGTACTGTGGAGTGCGCTTAGTTTCCAGGATTATTGTTGATGCAGTCATTTTAATAAAAGAGACTGGGAAGTTGAATCAATAAATATATTCAATTAAAAAATGTGAGTTACAGTAGCATTATGTAAAACAGCTGATATACAGTTTAGTAGATTCGTTGCAATGTTAATAGTCTTTAAACAAAACATTTTATTTAAAACTAAAACTAACTTTCAAACGTCCAAAGAAACCTACTCTCTATTTCCTACAAGTTTGTTCAATGGTCCTAAAAAATGTATGAAATGTACAATCAACCACAAACATTTTTACTGCTAATGTTTTCGTGCTTCACTACTAAACATTTACTACACATATTTTCTGTCAATAAAATGAAGATCACTTTGTCAATCACTGTTGAGCAGTTATTAACATGCAACATAAAAAAAGGTTTTGCCAGCATTTCAAGAACACATGTGTTGAGCAATTATATGGTCTAAATGAAAACATGCATTTTGCATTAATAAGGTTTGGAATAATGACTTACTACCTCAAGTAGATACTGTACAGGCGTGACTTGTGACCTTGGATTTCATAGTCATTGAGATTTTCTACGTTTGTGAAAAGGACCATGAACTTTATACACAGAAAGTGTAGAAATATTGACAAAATATAAACAATACAAATATGGTCATTTATTACGTTACGTTAACTGGAACAGACATTTTAACATTATTACATAGCCTAGCAGTGTCTTTATAATTCTGAATAGACCAATATCTCTTTAATATATCAACTTTTTACGATTTCAACCTTTCTAATCGATATGAAGCACTTTGTAAGTGTTAAAGCGTTTTTTTAAATGGAAGATTTTGTTGTCAACATATTAGCAGCAACTGATCAGTTTTCCATGGAAAGTGTTTTTGCCGTCCTACCTGAAATGTCATCCTGCAGCACTGGGCCTAGACCTCTGTCTGTTTAAACACCCTCAGTGTGGCTCACCTGGCTGTGGTTCTGTACACACCACTTGAACACTTGGTTGATATTTTCCCTATGTGGTTAGTGCCCTGTTTCGCTTGACTCACGCAGGATTACTGTTGGCCACTTCAGTCATGGATCCCTTCTGACACATGACTCATTCTAACAGATGATGGAACGTTTTCACAAAATCACAGGGACTTAAACTAATTAAGTGTGCAATTAAATGTGTATTATTTCTGTTTGAAATTAATGGGCAGCATAGAGACAGAGGGCATATAAAATAGAGGCTTATTACAACCCTATTTAAAAAAAATTGTTACCAAAATAAGAACTCATGGTATTTGGATGTAGAGGAATACCAAAAAGATGCATAGAAATGATTAACACACCTGACTTATAGAATTGTTCAGATGTTGGGAATGTTATTTTGTATTATTATGCAAATCATTGTACAAGTAGCAGCACCACACTGAAATTGCCAGAAAAACGACACAAAGTTACTAAGCTAAGAGAGCGCAACTTCGAAGGCAGTCACTACTATTTATAATACTGCTCTTGTTTGACCATACTAACCTCTCCTATATTCATACATTTAGAACTCCATCCTCTATTTCCTGTTCTCCTTGGTCAAATCATTTGGAAACTAACACTTGGCCACCAAGCTCCATTTCAATTCCCTAGTTCCAATGGTTATTGCAGCCTCATTACGTGGGCCTTGCATTCTCTTCACGCTAACACCAATCATGCTGATTATTGAGCGTAGTTAGCTTATCCAATCAGCTGTCCAAATAGCACCGTGTTGCCAATTCGATGAGATAGCCCTGATTTGGTTTCACCATCTGGATTGAAACCTGAGTAAAATCCGCCTGTGAAACTTTACATTGGATACCAAAAACAATAATAAAACATTTGAACCCAGATTTCCATGCAGAACACTCTCCTGGTCAAGAAATACAAATCATTTTATGTGATTATTTTCCCAAAGGTGGACTGCAGGGTATACACTGTCACGTGATGAGTGGTCCAGCTGGTATTTGGGTGTCTGGTTTCTGTGAAACCTGCTCATTTTAAGGGTTCCAGCTGGAGGGAATATGGTCGTGCCGTTTGGTGTAACCTGGGCTGGACGATCAGGTATACTGGAGCTCTGAGAGAGCTAGGGGTCAACCTGGCAGATTTGAAAGTTTGGGAACAGTTTAGCCTGCAGGTTTAATGCTTTATACATTATGTTATGCACATGTACATACTGTCTTACAAAAAGTCTTATAATGTTATGTGTCACTATGTCTCAACATTTTTACTGACTAAACAACTGCTGGTTTTTAGTCAGGATCATTCTATAATTATATGACATTGGTAGCAGGTCATCATACATGCTCATGTCAAGTCTCCTACTGTGTATTATAACTGAATTATAATGCAGTATACATGTAGGCTTTAAGTAAAGTGTAACCAAAACTTCTTACGAAAGTGTTAATAGATTTTAAACATGAAGTAATAGTAATTGCTTGTATCCTATTTTGTTATTGTGGAGAGTATTTTTGAGTGCTGCTGTAGCAAGTGATGCTCAGGGACTAACTCAGGCATGGCTTTGTGATTCTCGGTATTGCCGCTGAGGTTATTTTGGTAGATCTAGCATTACAATATTCTATGTCACAATGAAATTGTGTTTGCCGTAGATAAGATTTCTCAACAAAATCTACAAAATTATTGGCCAATGAACTGAAAATGTAAAACTGAAAGGAGTGAAAAGTATAATCATTTCATTTTGCAGTCTTTCTGTCAGAAACGTTGGCAGGGACACTAACACTATTTTTTAAAGGGTTCCCTGATCTGGCTTCAGACCATTTGCGAGCCCTAAAACTACCCAGTGTCTGGGCTCTGTATTTTCCTCCCATTATTCCCTTTTGTGTGGAGAGATGAAAGTTCCAGCAAGGACCTAATTGCTGTGGTGTAGTGGCTGTGTCGTAAAACCTTGGGACTCTTTTTAAATCGGCTTTGCGCTGGTCTCCAGCAGCTGGCCATGTTATTCTTTATTCTTACACAATGTCTGTGTTTACCAGAGAGTAAATACATCTAAGAGGTATGTTTGAATGAGGCCTGCTCTCTGGCACACCGACAGTTGGCCTACCCTGGTGAAATTACAGATATGTTGAGATGGAAGGTTACCAGCTATAGGACATTTGCTATTCACCATACAATGACACACAGAATGTCAGCTGCTTTACCACACTGTAAGAATAGTCTTATCATTTATGTGGGAATAACTAGACAATATATTTGCAGTGTATTCCTGTCTTGGATGCCAGTTACGCAGTAAGACATATCACCATGTGCTTGGAGTTTTCCTTTCCTTTTTTCCCACAATATCAATGATGAATGGCTTTTTGCAAACAAAAGTTGTGTAACTTTCCATTCTTCTCTATTTTCTATGACACAAAAAGAGATGGGCAATGTATTTCTTTTTAAAGAAGAGTGTGAAAAAGAGAAAGAAAGCATTTTTTTCCTGTGAGAAAATATTTTGAAAGAGACACTTTTTCAGTATGAACTTCAAGAAGTTTCTCGGAGTGTCTCCTGTGACGTGGCGGAGTGAGTGACTCCCATCACTGGTGGTGTATCTGGCCTGGCCCTGGCCTGTAAACTCCCAGCCTATTTACAGTTTGGATTTGGGACCGCCTGTTGGGATTAACACAGACTGCAGAACAGAACCGCAGATTAACTAGCATGCAATCGCTGTTGCCTTGAAGTGCAATGTGCAGCTGAAGCATATCCAAACGGCCCAACCACAAAGTCTCGTCACAATAGGAACGTTTGGGAACCAAATTAACAAAACATGTTCCTTCTGAGAAACAGTCAAAAATAAAAAAAGTTACAATATCTTCTCCTGAGGTTGAAACAAAATGGGAATGACAAGTAGATTTTTTAATCCACATTGGTTGTATAAATATATCCTTTAAATCTCAATTAAACAATTTCCTCCCGTCACTCCAGTGAATCATCAGGTGGTAGACTTGCATATCTTTGCAAAAAAAGGATCTGCATTGCTTCATGTTCATCTGGGGAATCGTAACAGTTTGTCCTTATGTGTATGATATCATAATCATAATCCTAGATCAAAACCAGACTGACATACATGCTACTCTCCCTGTAGTCCATCTCATAGTCTAGCCACTCTCAGTAAGTTCAAAAGTTTGACAATATTGTTCAAATTCAAACAACACCAATCTAAACGAGAGATTGGACAAATACTCCTTTGCAAATTGTTGTGAGTTGGCAGCTTGTTAGTCATAAAGGGGAGACGCTTATAAAATGGAGGTAAATAAACTGAGGAAACATATTTTCACACATCCTGCAGAGCTGTTTCGTTGCATGTTAAAACTACGAGGGTAGCAGCCGATTCCATTAACAGTAAGACAAATGAACTCCATATTGGAAAGAGTAGGAGCCAACCCATTGTGTGTGGGAGAGCACAGCTGCCAGAAACAGGCACATGTGTAGACGCTTCTGGGTCCTCCCAGCCACTTACAGTGTGCGTAAACAATGCCGCTACAATAAAAGGTGATTGGCAGCTCCCATTGTTTCCCATATCTGACTCCTTCCCTCCTCTGCCTGTATTTGTGTCTCTGGCCTGGACCTGCCATATAGTACTCATTTTATCATTATTTTCTTTGAGTATAAATCTCCCTGACTGGAAAGAAAAAAATGTGTGTCGTGTTTGATTTCAGAGTCCCAAGACGGGAATTACAAGTCAGATGTGAACAGCAAACCCAGGAAGGAGCGGACGGCGTTCACCAAGGAGCAGATCCGTGAGCTGGAGGCCGAGTTTGCCCATCACAACTATCTGACGAGACTGAGGCGCTACGAGATAGCAGTCAACCTCGATCTCACAGAGAGACAAGTATGTAATGTCACCACTCTAACCTCATTCTCCCACTTGTCCCTTTGAGTTCAAACATATTGACCCCATAACACATCAATGCCGGGTGGTGGGAAAAGTCTGCCTCAGTCAGACCATACAGAGGTTTTCGGAGATATAGTGTTTTCCTAACTTTAGAACTTCTGGTTTGTGTGCTGTTGTGCTCCAGCTGTGACTGTGAAGAGGGACTATCATATTCCAGATATTTGGGTCTATTCTTTCAGTCAGCCTACAGTCAAGTAATGGAGACAGGCACAAAGGCAGGAGGTGCTGTCTAGCAAGTCACTTCCTGTTTCCCCCAGCTAGGACAAATTAGTCTCAGAGCATAGGCAGAGGGGCCGCTGTAAACACACATTAAATAAATAATAGAAGACAAATTGCGGGGAAGGAAACATCGTACAGTGTTCTGTAACACCTATTTGGGGTGTCAGAGAGAAGCTAAATGTCACATGTGGCATACATCTGGCCGTAGGTAGTTTGTTATATACAGTAGATATTAAATGGATAGAACAGACTGGTTCCTGACAGTATATGTTTCTTACGTAACATCAGAGACTCAAAACCTTCAACCTTAAGTTTTCAATTTTCGACAAAGTGCTTCAATATAAAACTTCTAAAAGTCATTTCAAATGCCCAAATATAACCATAAACTAAGATACAAAATATTATGCCTACCATCTAAACATGAATGTAACAATAAATAATGGCCACACTTTACATTACCCTAAACACAGTGAATATCATTGGGTTATTCCATTAAGTAATTATGTAATTACCCCATAACAGCCTAGTAATTATGTACAGTTTTGGAGTATTTATATTGCGCTTAGAACATCCAATATTTTTCTTGTACAAAATTAAAATTCATAACCAACTCTTAGAAAACATGAACCTACCTGTTATTCCAGAGAGGCAACATGATCCCTTAGGCATTACATGACTCAGACAGGCCTGTGTCTTACCTTCAGTAACATGGAAACATCTAGTAACAAATATGACTGCAAAACAGCCCATACAAACCAGTCATAATAATAACATAAGTAATTGAGTCATTAGCCCACTGATGATAGCATTAGTAGAAATAACATGTACTATACAGTAGCCATGTGACAACAAACTCGGTGACCTGCGCCTTGCCTTACTGCACTATCAATAACAGGAGAGAAAAGTGCAAGCTTGCAGATGTATTTTAAGGACGATCCATTTACAGTAATGTCAGTAGGAAATCTGGGTGGCTGGGTTTGGAACTCTGCCCGTCAACCTGATAGTGATTTTATAACTACGAAACTCAATGGGACTGGACTCAATGACACATTGACAAATGGGAAATTGTTCTCTGAACTAAAGATACCTTTGAGTGGTATATCACAAACAGGTATATTAGGTAATATAGCAACAAAATAGTAACAAAATTCATCCATCCCCGTTGAGCTATAGGCTGTATTCAGGTGGAAAAGGCTTCCGTTCACACGTGCTCTTCTGACGTGCTATCATATGGACCAAAAAATGATCAATAACCACAACTGATGTGATCGTCAGCATGGCATGTATAGCTGAAGGTTTAAGACAAACGTTGTGTGTAAAATCAAGTGACTACCTGCCCATGTGACCCAGCTAGGCCTCACAGCATGACACTCCCCAAAATAAACCAACCAAACGCAAGGAGAGAAAGAGAGACTCATCCAGAACCCAGTCAGTGTTGACTCTCACGTCTACTCGGACACAATCTTCTACGTAAACCCTTTTAAGCAACAGCCTAATCATCATTCTGGGAGACGTAAATACTGGAGGAGTTGTCGAGTCAGGGAAAAGAGGAAGCAGCGTCTTGATGCCAGGGAATGTGACAGTACATCAGCACACAATCACTGCTACAGTATAGATATAGCTGCCAAACCTTTACAGCAGCGCCTGTATCAGGTTTTAGGCTTACCATTTGAACAATATCCAGGTCTTTTAATAGGACTCTACTCAGTATTCATAACAGTCTCCAGCTATGCAAAATGAACCCCCGACGCCAAACGCCATTTTGCTGTTCTTTTCAGAATAACTCAACTTGTCTTTTGTGGTTGTTCCACAGGTAAAGGTGTGGTTTCAGAACAGGAGGATGAAGTGGAAACGAGTAAAGGGAGGTCAACAGGGGGCTGTAGCGAGGGAAAAAGAACTGGTGAACGTGAAAAAGGGGACATTGCTGCCGTCCGAATTCTCCGGCATAGCGGCTCTTCATCACTCCACAGACTCCCTGGCCAATGAGAACAGTCACGACAGCGACCAGAGTTCCGAGCATGCTCACTTATGATGCACAGCAGCAGGCCACTCCTACTCAAAGTGGGCTCAGCCTCACATCTCAGGAACGTCCTTAAAAGGGCATGGTGTCTGGTCGTCTTTAGCAAAGTTCAACGATGCTAAATAAATGTGTACAAATGTACAAAGAAATGACGTGTGTTACTTGATCTAAGAAGATGCATGTAAGGACGTTGCTTAAACCAAACTAAGATCACCAATACATTTCAAGAACTGCGAACCCAACGCAGGAATATGAGATATTGCAAAAGGTCAATGCACATTAAGCATATGTTACGAACGTGCCTCCGCTCAACACTCTGCTTTTGGAAGCAGAACATATTCTTAGAATATTAGGACAGATTCAGAATTGGCCGAATTGTTATGAACATTCCATGTTGTGTGTCTTGCATTGAAAAAGGGGCAAGTTCATGCTTTTGATTTGCACTGTTGAACACTTGCCTCAATTGGTTTCTACTGTATGTCATAGAAATTGTGATGTAATTGAATTATTGATTAAATCAAGTGTGCAGGAGAATCAAATTTCAGCTAATTTACAGTATACTCTGAACTTTATTATCTGTATTTTTCTTGCCTTCGCTATAGCAATAATTTCTAATACACACTATACCACTCACACAGTAATAAACATTTCTGATGTTCCTTAGTGGCCATTTTCTTCTGCCCTGACTGATATTTGTAAACAAAACTGAATATTGCATGAACAGAGGTTCTACTGAAATGCTTCTCAGATCAAATAAATTAAACCAGAGGTAAATGGAATTCACGTTGGGTTGAATAACGTCATGATGCCTCCCATCCACATGAATCCAGGGTAATGTATGACTATGCTGTGAACTGAGATGACATGAATTAAACATTAGCCAACGTGTAGAGAACTGTTGATGGGGTGCATGGCTAATTCACCTTTTCCTCAAGGCAGGGTCGGGACTTCTGCCAAAGCCCCACAGGAGAACCTGCGAAAGGATCATATTCTATTACAAAATCATTGAATAATTTCAAGACTTGATCTCCTCTTTCACCACAATGTGAGTGTGCATTCTAATTTGGAGCTAGAACAGTATTTTGGAGACTGTGAACTTTTTAGTGCAAGCTAGCAATAAAGTGTAGTTTTGACCAAAAGCTAACTGTGTGGTAAACACAGTGCAGTCAAAATTCTGTTTTTACTTTGTTTTGTATCATATTGTACAGCAGCTGATGAAACTAACACTGTAAAAGTGTGAAGAAATTTGGTCAGTGTTATTTCCTGATAGTTTCTGGTTGAAAATACAATCTATACAGACCTTCCAATCCAGCCTTTCTTAACGTATGGGTTGCGACCCACTGTTAATTGTGTGTTGCGACGTGTGAGAGTAAATGTATAATTATTTCATTAATTTCTGGAATTGATTTGGCCAAGTGCGCTCTCTGCTTAGAAGCGGTCTCTGCTCAGTTTGGCAGCTGCGTGAGTGTGAGAGGGAGATGGCCGTGTGTTTCGCGGTTTACCTGATATTTTTTCTGCAGTTTTCTAGAAGATTACTCCGCGACACACGCGATGCAGCAGATGATGCGCTGTCTGCCACTGACTTGTCATTCATACTCGCCGCTGTCATCAAATGGATTAATGCTAGCAACAAGTTTTGACTGGGCTCAATTGTCATGAAACGCATAAACAGCGATGAGTTTCTCTTTCATAGAAACGTATAACGAGGAGCGCCCACAATGTGTTTTGTGCGGGGAAGTGCTAAGTAATGAAACGACACATCCTGACCAAACATCCACTGCATGATGGTAAACCCAAGAAGTTATTTCAGAACAGGGCAGCATGCTTCAGGAAACAGTGCTTCGACAGTGGAAAAGTAAGTCAGCTAGCAAGGCATTGTTGTCATTTTATAACAGGTGATGATAAGCAGAAATAAGGGAGTACTAACTAACTCTCATAGTAGTAGATGTGAGTTTCTCATTCAAACAATCCCCTGGCCTTGTACACAGCTAATAGCTATCATTCGCCAAAGCAAGCTAGCTACTGGTAGTGCAACCCTAGTAACAGTACCAATGAAGATGAAAAATGATCAGGCCTACTGTACATCTTACTGTAGAAATGATTGTTGAAAACTGGTCTAGGTTGGAACTGTTGCTGTTAAAATACAATAATAATTTTTATTCTTAACTGGAATAAACTGATTGAAGCAAGATGCTTTTTGAGCCAAACACACTCACACAGTTCTGGGTTGCTCATCTACAGCAGGAAGCGGTCTCCTGCCTGACTGGGAAAGCAGTAGATGTTCTGGTCCAGTTTGGCACCACATACCTATGCGAGTCAGGGTTCTCAAATCTGACATACATAAAAAAACAAGTACAGAAAAGAGTTTCAAGGCTGAGCATGACCTCAGTGTTGTACTGTCAGGAACGGAGCCCAGAATAGACATGCTCTCAATAGGACTGTGTGTCTGTGTGTTTTCTGGTCTACATCTGTGTGATGTGATCAATCAGTTTATTCCAGTTCAAAATTAAAAAATATGTATTGTATTTTAACAGCAACAGTTCCAACCTAAACTTTCTTTCAACAATCATTTCTACAGCAATATAGGCCTGATCATTTTTCACCTGTACTGAAACTTAGGGTTGCACTATCAAAAAGCCTGTGTGTGTGTTCTGTTATTCATAACATCCAGTTCAGAATGAAAATGATTTATTATATTTTAACAGCAACATTTCCAACCAATACAGATATGTAAGAGTGTTTTTAATGGGGGAAAATACAAATTAATATATATTTTTATGGATATTCAATTTCATTGTTATTTGTTTTTGTCTATGTTGCATTTGTTTAGGCATAAGGGCAATGAAATGTACCAATATTTATGTATAGTTGCATATTTTCCTAAGCTTGGGTCCCAGGAAAACCCAGAATTTCTCATTTGGGTCTCATGCTGAAAAAGTTTAAAAATCCCTGTTTTAATCAACAGGTTTGCATGGGCGGGAGTTTCGGTTTGTACACTGGTTAATAGACTAATAGCAAAGAGCATCCCAAACTATTTTGATAAAAATGGCTGCATTGGGCCTTAAAATTAAATGCGCAATCACACATGCAAGTATTTTTTTACATTGAGGATTTCTAAAACTGATAACTGCTCCCAGTTTGTACACCAAATGTCACCCATCTCTCCATTATCTTCTTTATGCGCAGTTGATTATTTAATGCTCTCTGCCTTCTTTTCATGTCAGGTGATGCAACATTCTCCTTTTTCGAAATAGTCTCCTCTCCAGCAAGAAAAAAGTTAACTTTGAAAGTTGACATATTTAACATCAATTAATAGGCTAATTACATGTCATGTGAATTAATAGGGCTTCATTATTCGATACCGAACAATTACCCATGACCTGCAAATCAATGGAACGTAGGAGTAAAGACAGACCACAGACAGAATGGTCTGACAATGTCATAGCTGGTTTCTTCGTAATATACATGAAAGACCCCCACACTTATTTGTTGTTATCTTTTCATTTCTGGAATTGATACTATGGTACGATTTAATGGCAGCTGAAGGCATTGTCAGTCCTGAGACAAAACAACCAACCCCACACCTGACCTATGATCCATTTACTGTATCCCGCCCCTGAAGAGTGCCAATAAAACGACAGTTATCTCGCAGTACAAATGACGTTTGATGACTATGCGTGTTAAAGTAGTTAAAATTCCCCAGACGATTGGTTTAGCATCACCTTGCGTCGAGGGATTGACGGATTGAAGGCGCATACAATGGCACAATTCATGGACGTAGTCTCATTGACCAAGGGTATTAGGTTAATGTTTTACATTGTAACACCGAACAAATCGTCATTTGAAAATGTGGAGGATGTCCCGCCATACTTTCAGCAGGTGAGTTCGTTGTTAAAAATGCTGGAGCGGTTTGATGTGTTTTGTGGGTTTTTTGACAATCGATAGTGTGGCGCTCATGCTAGAAGTGACACACTTGAAATGTCTAAACATAGTGAAGGAAAGTCTGCACACTTAGTTTGAATGATATCATCTATGCTACTGTATATTCATAAATCTTCACAAATCCTTAGTTTTAGACAAAAAGTATTTAATCATGAGCATGGGGAGGTGTGCCCTTGTTCAGTCCAATGGAGGGGATGTCTGTTAACCCGCCTGAATTGGACCTTTCTCTCTGGAAAATGTAGTTAATTTAATCTGATTGTCTTAAAGTTCAATGACTTTGTCCACACAGGGCATCTGAACAGACAAAATACTTTTTGATGATTTTCATCAACATTTTGGGTGTTTTATATAACTTTTGTACACCTATGGTGTTCCCGGTCATGACCGGTCATTAGAAATTAATGTGTGAGACTACAATTAGTGTATAAAATTGGGTTCAGGCACATGCCCATTCATCAGATGGACACACTTCCTCTCCCAGACTCCCACATGCATGTGTGTTTGAGCACCCACCCACACGCACGCACGCATGCACGCACTGTCAGGGGTGTGTACGGGAGGCGAAGTCAGATGCAGGAGAGCAGAGTGTAATAAACAGGCACACTTAAATTCCAGTCCAAAAATGACAGCACATAAGAACAATAATGTGCCAAAAATATGAAACATAGCAAAAGTAAAGCGCCTGACATAATCCACATAACAATAAACAATTACACACAAAGACATGGTGGGGAACAGAGGACTAAATACATGCAGTAATTATGGAATGAAAACCAGGTGTGTAATGGAACAAGACAAAACAAATGGATATATGAGAAATGGAGCGGTGATGGCTAGAAAGCCGGTGACGTCGATCACCGAACGCCGCCCGAACAAGGAGAGGAGCCGACTTCGGTGGAAGTCGTGACAGTGCCCCCCCCCCCCCCTTGACGCGAGGCTTCAGCGGCGCGCTGACACCAGCCTCGGGGACAACCCGGAGGGCGAGGCGCAGGGCGATCCGGCCTGCGACGGTGAAACTCCCGCAGCAGTTCGGGGTCCAAAACATCCGCAACCGGAACCCAGCACCTCTCCCACTCCACGAGGTACTAAAGGCCCCCTGCCCGACGCCTCGAATCCAGGATGGAACGAACAGAGTACGCCGGGACCCCCTCGATGTCCAGAGGGGGTGGAGGGACCTCCTGCACCTCAAATTCCTGGAGTGGACCAGCCACCACCGGCCTGAAGAGAGACTCATGGAACGAGGGGTTAATACGGTAATCAGAGGGAAGCTGTAATCTGTAACCCACCTCGTTCACCCTCCTCAGGACTTTGAATGTCGTGGCACGCACGCACGCAAGCACGCACGCACGCACGCGCACACACACACACACACACACACACACACACACACACACACACACACACACACACACACACACACACACACACACACACACACACACACACCTCACTCCCCTTCTTGGCTTCCATGGCAACCCCCACGGGAACCTTTCCCCAATAGAATCTTTCCCCCACAGGAACCACACCTGTTAGCATTCTCACAAACAATCGCAACATTGTTTCAATAATATATATAACTTTCCTCGAAGCTCTGGTATATAAAGCTTTTTTGAGGCCTTGCTCACAATTCATTCTGTGGCAGCACAATGACCAAACAATATACTGTATATGAGGCTCTTGATCATATCTTTGATCATGAGAGAGTTCTTGTTAAACTTTGACACAAAGTAGTCTGTGATAAATAGCACAATATTATGTTTCATCTGAGTATTTGTTATTGTCAAAATAATCCATACATTATGCTTTTCTTTACTCAAAAATGAGTTGTATGAGCTCAGGTCAACGAGGTCTACAGGCCATAAATAGCAAATAGAAGTTCAAAACGTGTAATGTTCACAAGAACTTAAGTTGATAAAAAGATCTAACACAACATTAGGTGATAATATATGTATTACTTTGGATTTGTAATCAGCTATAATGGGGCAGTCATTTTGGACTGGGAACACAGAATTAATTAACATGAAACGAACACAACAGGAGGGTTAAATAATGTTGTATTTTAGGACCACTTTTGACTCAAGAGCACCCAGTGCAAAAGAACAGAACACACCAATACTTTTTATTGTGACATCTGGATTATAAAGGTTTAGCGAAATCCTAAAATCAACACGTTTATTATCTGAGGGATAAAGCTCACATTTTAACAGGCTTCTATAAAGCCATGTGAATAGAGAAAATACAATTATCCAAACAGCAGGACTCCTCAGTGTCTTAATCCTGCTCCAAACAAGCTGTAATGAAACAACCTCATTTACTACAGTATTGTTACAGAGTTGTATGTGATGTTTGCATGGGTGTGTCACGCTTGTTTCGGTGCTGAATGTTGTTTGTGATGTAGTCATCACTCTGTGCACTAGTCTGTGTAGGATAGCCTACATGTAAGTGTCAAAAACATTTGGTTGGCTGTATGTACAGGTGTTGGATCTTAATTTGATCACCCTGTTGCAGGATAACTTTCATGCATTGCAGGAAATGTAAAACTGGCAGTGTATATGAGGTTAAAAAAGGCTTCTGAAGTTTGTAATTTCCACTTTGAAATTTCATGCTTGATTTTCCCTTACGAAAAATGTATCAACACCTACAAAAATGTCTGTGAATTATAATCTACATTTCCTGTTTCTGCAGGAGCAAACTAGCTTCCGTCCCATTCCTTGTTTCAATCTGGGCTCAAACTCGGGACCCTCTGATCACATCAACAACTGTCACCCACAAAGCATCATTACTTGTCCCTCTACAAAAGCCGCTGGTCAGTTGAACCTCTGTATAGCGTGATTATCATCATAGCTCAGTATGTAAATAAGTTGTTTTTAAATAAAAACACTGCATAAACATTGCTTGTCCGATTTAATTCCTGCCATAGTTTAATTGATTATCCAGTTACAACAAGATACATTCTACCTGTTACTTTAGGACAAAGTAGACATACTTTCATAAGAGAGTGTACAGGGTTTGTGTCTTCCCCATCACAAACCCGCGGCTAACATCACTCATCTACAGCCTGATAAAAATGGCCCCATTTGGGATAATACCAACATCTGTTCCACAATGTCATTTGCCTTGCAAGATCTAAGACCAAAAACAGAGATTTATATAAAACTATTAAAGACTCCCTTGACAATTTTCACAAACCCAAAGTATGTTACAGCCTTCATAAGACTTGTTTTCATTTGTCCTGTTGTTTGGAGGAAAATGCCACACAGAGTAAACACAGTGATTGTGAAGGTCAAACAAACACATTAAGAATGATTTTTTTAAAGTCCAAACCCCCATTCCCTCGGCATCCCCTTTTTCGCATGGCATGAGAACCTGAATTCCTTCCCAAATAAAGTGGAACGTTGTCAAGAACACAGCCCTGACGAGGTAAAACAATACTCTAGACATGAGAAAAAGAGGGAACGTTCAAGCCAGAATCCAAAATGATAATCTCTCTCTCAGTGGGTTTGGAGAGAGAGTGCTTGTGCTCTGAGCCCATTTGTTAGATGCAGTCCGTCAGTCCTCTGCCAGATGTCGGAGTGTAGCGTGTGATCGTCGGTCCCTCGTGGTCCTCTAGATCGCCCCAACACACACACACACACACACACACACACACACACACACACACACACACACACACACACACACACACACACACACACACATCCTATTCCACCTCCAGGTCTACACCTAGCGATCCACATTCCACACACACTCCCTGGGTGCAGTCACGTGACCAGATGAAGGTTTAGTTGACCAGGTCAGGTCAATCACAGGAGTGACATGGTCATTTCCTAAGACTAGCCAACAGGTCCAACACACTGTTGAAGTCACAATTATGGCATGATGGAAACCATTTTTGGTAACCTCTAGTAATTTCCTAGTAAGTACCTCTCATTCTGTTCTTGCATACTCCACGCCTACGTAATACCTAATGCAGCAGATACTGTATGTAGCATACTTATAGAATGGAATACAAAATAATAGAATAGAATAACTTTAGCCATATGAAGACATAAATGTTTTTGTTTTTTGGCCTATCCAAAAATTGCCCTAATCGGAGGACAAAATAATAACTTTGTTTATACAGCATCTTTAAAAAAAAAAATATTTTCCCTTTGTTACATGAACATAGTATATACATTTTACAAACATGGTCCACTTTTGTATATTACTTATTATATATGGATGGATAATATTCAGACACATCAGGTATTCATGTTTTCAGTCTGAACTATTATCAATCATACATGTTGTTTGCGAAACGTGCACGTGTAGTCGTCTGGTCATGTGATGTAACGGGACCTATTGAAATGAAAGGTTCCTCCAAATATTATTTGTACGGGTTGTTCAACTGTTTTCTTCTCCACTGGAGCTGAAATAAATCCTCAGGGAGAGATGATATGTGACTATCCCTGTGTAGCTTCACCATTGAGCCACCAGGGAAGCATCATGCATCACAAGACATGAAAGACCTTTTTACACCATGTCCTCTTGTTCATTTTCCAAGTCAAACATGTGAGGTTACTGTAAGCGTTCAAGGAAACACAAGACATAGAAGTGGTGGAGTTTTCATTGTGCTTGGACTGTTGATTCGTATTTGTTCTCCTTTGCTGTGACTACAGGCCACCACGTTCTTTATGGGCTTGATGGTTGTAGAGCTGGTGGTGAGCCTGCTGAAGGATGGAGCCCAACTGGCCTGATTCAGTGATGTCGTCACCTCAGTGTCAGCTGGTATCATTTCTAGAATGCCCACGTGGGTAAACTATAACTTTCTGGTAGGTTTCTAGAATTGCTATAGGGAAGCCTAAGCCTAGTCCTAAACTGAAAATAATGATCAATGGAGAATCTCCATAGAAATGGCTTTTTAGTCCAGGACTAGGCTTAATTTGTGTCCAGGAAACTGGCCCATTGAGTTCTATAGAAAAGTAATTACAGAAGTGCATCTCTTATGATAATGTATGGCTGTATATGTAAAAAAAAATAATAATAATGGTATACTGTAAGATGATCTAACTGTGCACCTGAAATGTATTGTGGAGAATCTGTGTGCTTATCTATTTGCAGTCTAGCTACTTAAGGGATTATTTTTGTTGTTGTTGTAATATTTGTTTTTACTTTTACCCCCTTTTCTCCCCAATTGGTAGTTACAGTTTAGTCTCATCGCTGCAACTCCTGTACAGACTCGGGAGAGGCGAAGGTCGAGAGCCATGCGTGCTCCGAAACACGACCCTACCAAGCCGCACTGCTTCTTGACACAATGCCCGCTTAACCCGGAAGCCAGCCACACCAATGTGTCGGAGGAAACACCGTACACCTGGCAACCGTGTCAGCGTGCATGCAGCCTGCCCGCCACAGGAGTCACTAGAGCGCAATGGGACAAGGACATCCCTGCTGGCCAAACCCTACCCTAACCCGGACGACACTGGGCCAATTGTACGCCGCCCCATGGGTCTCCCGGTCGCAGCCGGCTGCGACAGAGCCTGGCCTCGAACCAGGATCTCTAGTGGCACAGCTAGCAACTGCAATGCAGGACCTTAGACCAATGTGCCACTCGGGAGGCCCTACTTAAGGTATTTTGAGTAATATTCAGTTGTGACTGAACTAAATACATTTGTTATTTTCTTCCAGGCTATTTGCAAGCGGTTTTGAAATAACCACTTACATCTACATGTGGAACAACTTCTGTCTACTGGAACTACCCTGGGACTCTGCCTGAGCATGGTGGCTGGCTTTCCTAGCGGTGGACTTCGCCTACTACTGGGTCCATCGCTTTGCTCATGGTATGGCCATCAGTCTGGGTTAGCTTCTGACCTGGGTCAAGTACATACAGTATGTCAAATACTTGAGGTGCACTTGATTTAGCTTGCCAGGTACAATGGAACCAATGAGAAACAAGGGTCGACACTTTACTTGAAGAGGGTTATAAGAGGGTTGTAAGACATAACAGTCATACATTTGTTATGACTGGTTTCACGAATGCCTTATGTATACCTCCTTCAATTAAAGTGTTACCGAAGCTGGTCAAGTGAAATATACCACACCTCAAGTATTTAAAAGTATTGGGAAGTAGTTGTACTTGTATTTTTGGGTAAGCATTGTATGGTATGTGTCACACCCTGACCATAGAGAGCCCTCAGGGTTCTCTATGGTGTTTTAGGTCAGGGCGTGACTGGGGAGTTTCTAGGTTTTGTGTTTCTATGTTGGTGTGTGTGTATGGTTCCCAATTGGAGGCAGCTGATAATCATTACCTCTAATTGGGGATCATACTTAGTGTGTCCTTTTTCCCACCTGCGATGTGGGATATTGTTTTGTGTTAGTGCCATTGTGCGCTACGTATTTTGACGTTCGTTATTTCTTTGTTGTTTTTTGGAAGTTTCACCATCAATAAAATGTGGAACTCTACTCACACTGCGTCTTGGTCCGATTATTTATATAACGATCGTGACAGAATATCCCACCACCACAGGACCAAGCAGCGTGCCCAGGACGTGAAGGAGAGTTGGACATGGGAAGAAATACTAGGTGGATGCGAGACCCTTCCTTGGCGGGAGTCGCCAAGGAGTAAAGGAGGACAGCGACGACGCCGGGGTCCGCGGCCGCAAACAGCCCAAGGGCAACTTGGGGGGCACAAGGGATGTTCGGCCGCACCGAGGAGAGAGCCAGATACCGTCTGGGAGTCGATGGAGCAGTTGGAGGAGGGATATCGGAGAGAGATGTTGGTTAGGTGTATTCTGAAGCGCACTCGCCCTGAAGAGCGTGTCATCAGTCCGGTGAAACCTGTGCCGGCTCCCCGCACTCGCCCTGAAGAGCGTGTCATCAGTCCGGTTCAACCCGTGCCCGCTCCACGCACCAGGCCTCCAGTGCGCCTTCCTAGCCCGGTACGTCCTGTGCCGGCTCCCCGCACTCGCCCTGAAGAGCGTGTCATCAGTCCTGTGCCACCTATGCCGGCTCCACGCACCAGGCCTCCAGTGCGCCTTCCCAGCCCGGGAACGTCATGTGCCGGCTCCCAGCACTCACCCTGAAGAGCGTGTCATCAGTCCGGTGCAACCTGTGCCGGCTCCACGCACCAGGCCGCCAGTGCGCCTTCCTAGCCCGGTACGTCCTGTGCCGGCTCCCCGCACTCGCCCTGAAGAGCGTGTCATCAGTCCTGTGCCACCTATGCCGGCTCCACGCACCAGGCCTCCAGTGCGCCTTCCCAGCCCGGGAACGTCATGTGCCGGCTCCCAGCACTCACCCTGAAGAGCGTGTCATCAGTCCGGTGCAAACTGTGCCGGCTCCCCGCACCAGGCCTCCAGTGCGCCTTCCCAGTCCGGTACGTCCTATGACGGCTCCCCGCACTCGCCCTGAAGTGCGTGTTTACAGTTCAGAACCTCCAGCGACGGTTCACAGTCCAGAGCTTCCAGCGACGGTTCACAGTCCAGAGCTTCCAGTGATGGTCCACGGTCCGGAGACTCCAGTGACGGTCCACGGCCTGGAGCTTCCAGTGACGGTCCACGGCCCGGAGCTTCCTATGCTGGTGCCATGGCCGGAGCCTTCCTCTGCGCCGATGCCCAGTCCAGGCACGGCGTCCAGTCCCGCTCCATGGCCGGAGCCTTCCTCTGCGCCGGTGCTCAGTACAGGCACGGCATCCAGTCCCACTCCATGGCCGGAGCCTTCCTCTGCGCCGGTGCCTAGTCCGGGCACGGCGTTCAGCCCGGTTCCATGCCGGATCCGCGGTCTGAGCGCGGATCCGAGCTACGCGGATCCGAGCTACGCACTGGAGCCGCCACCGACGCTAGTTGCCCACCCTAACCCTCCCCATCTAGTTTCAGGTTTTGCGGTCGGAGTCCGCACCTTTGGGGGGGGGGAAGGGTACTGTTACGCCCTGACCATAGAGAGCCCTCAGGGTTCTCTATGGTGTTTTAGGTTAGGGCATGACTTTCTATGTTGGTGTGTGTGTATGGTTCCCAATTGGAGGCAGCTGATAATCGTTACCTCTAATTGGGGATCATACTTAGTGCGTCCTTTTTCCCACCTGCGATGTGGGATATTGTTTTGTGTTAGTGCCATTGTGCGCTACGTATTTTGACGTTCATTATTTCTTTGTTGTTTTTTTGGAAGTTTCACGATCAATAAAATGTGGAACTCTACTCACGCTGCGCCTTGGTCCGATTATTTATATAACGATCGTGACAGTATGGAAGGTTTGATCAAATATGAAATCTCGTATTGATGCAAATTGTCTTGCATGTATATCAATTCTACATGTCCAATCAGTCTTTACTGATTTTTCTATGGATGCAGCGTGAGCTATATCCGGTGATGAATGATTCTATAATGCACACATCTTTTTTTTCTTTTTGAGAGGAAGCAATTATTTGTGAGTTACGTCCAGATGTTTTTGAACTGACCAGATGTGAGAGGCTGTGATCTCTTGAGACATGTTGTCTTACCTGGCGCTTCATAGGGAGAAAGCTGTAAATTGTGATGGCTCAATAGCAGCACGGTTCTGGAGCTGCACCAAAGAAGCCCTCTAATTCTTCTCCCCATGCAGGGCTGTCTGTAATATCCTGGGATCTCAGCCCTTATCACTTAAACTGCAGTTTGTACTGGACAATAATAACTTAGCACCCAGAACAAAATCTCCCATGTCCCACTGGACACAGACGTCAATTCAACTTCTATTCCACATTCGAAACAACGTTGATTCAACCAGTGTGCGCCCAGTGTTGAATGGCAATGCAGAAATAATGTTTTTCTGACACACAACTTGCTTAGCAGCAGCAACATTGTGTTTGTGTGTCAAAACAGGGCCCTTGCTAAATTCTAGCTCTATTTGTGTCAGTGGCACATCTAACCCTGCTCCAGATCTCTCTCTAATCCAAATATGTCTGGCTTAAAGTCCAGACTGTCCCTGTGTTGACATTTGAGTCATGGGTAAATTTAAACTGTGTTTTTGACCTTGGGTCAGACACCTACCAACTGTATTGTATGATAGAAAATGACCCCTGCCAGTGCCAACCTACCTGATTGAGTGGCCTGCCTGTCTATAAAACATGTAAACAACATGTAAACCTCCCACGGAGGTTTATTATCCTCAATGGAAGGTCGTTAACCTTAGCTAAGCAGGTTTTTATTGTGGCATATGAAGGTCGATGACACTCTTCTCAGGCTAAGTGGATTGTAGAGATAGGTTAAATAAATATCAGCCGCAATTCTGCCTATTTTACCTTATTTGTACAGTCACCATGGCGATTGATCTCAATAGCATTTCACTAGTCCTGAGTAAAAATGTGTACAGTATATTGTAATGAAGTGCTTGTGTATGTTATTCTGTCATTCTCTCCATTGTTTAAAAAATGATTTGTACAATATTATATATCTCTGGTTTATTTGGTCAGATTTTTATTTTGGAAGTGTGGTATGATTTTTATGTCTCGAAACTTTCCACTTACTTTCATTTCCTCCACTCCAGCTTTGACTTATTATGGAACGTTGTGGGGTCACAGTTAATTCTCTGGTGCCCGGCCACTGCACTCGGTCAGGATAGAAGGATAGAAGCTTTTCCCCTTAACTACCAGAGGGCGCTTCCTCCCTCACCGCAGGACAGGCCAGACCCAGTCTTCATTCACTCTTCACTCTGGCCCAGTGAGGTCATCTTGGTTAACCAGTTGTTGACCTCCTGGCCTATGCCAGGGTAGAGTTTGACCAATGCACAGTTCTCATTTCCGTATTGGTTGTTGTTTGAGTAAGTGAATGTCTACAGTATATGTTTAAGGCAGTAGAAATGTACCTGTATTTAGTTGTAATAGTCACTGAGGCAAGGATAATTTAGCTCTTGTAAATACACAAGTATGAAAGCTCACAATGTGTATCTACATTTAATTTCATATTTCAGGACTTTCCTCTATTTTATAATGTTCTGGTATGACACTTCCATCAAAGCAGTTGAAATAGTAAATGTCGGCATCAATTGAGCATGTGAAAATGTATCTACAATTCTATTCTGTCAAAACATATGACCTATAAATCTCAATACTGTGTTAAAAGTGAAAATACAATAGAAAGCTGTGAAGAGGGCAGGGTGACATCCTCCATCGGGAAATGTGAATCCTAATTAGAAGGACTGTAAAATACGAATGTGGATTTGAACAGTTTTATGGCCATTTCATAGTTTCTCCTCATGTCACTTGAAAGGACAGTCTCATTATAATTGAATGGAAAGAGCTTTGAAAGTAAAAAGTCGGCCTCTCTTCGCTGATGCCATCTTTAATGAGAAGACATTACTTGCCCTTGCTCTGGGCAGCCAGTTAGCTCTTGGGGATAGGGACCAGAGAACAAAATGGCCATAGTCTCTAGGGTCCTCATTTATCAATGTTGTGTAGAAAAGCTTCTAAATTAACTCGTACAAAGAGAATTTAGAATGTTCGCAAGTACAAAAAAGTTGGTATTTATCAATTGCTCGTACGCTTGATTTACACACAACTGTAAGTATTTTGCCTTGATGAATCAGACACGTTCTAAAACACTGTGCCAGTGCACGTGAAGTCTCATTTACATAAAGAACCGCCCTAAATGACCATTTATGGTCACAAACCTACCCTTTAAAGCTGCAAGAAATGTCACAAATTTTTGCCTGCCAACATGGAGAAATCAAAGAAGACAAAGAAAAAAAACTTTTCGGACGCAGAAATAGAACTTTTGATCACTGAGGTGGAAGAAAAACAAGCTATACTTTTTGGAGCCCTCAGCAATGGCTTGACAAATAAGAGAAAAAATATTGCTTGGGAGCAGGTTAGAGCTGTGGTAAATTCTGTCTCATCTGACTGCAGAACAGTTAATGAAATTAAAAAGAGATGGTTTGATTTGAAAACATATGCCCCCCAAAAGATTATGATCCACAAAAGGTATATAAGTGCAACAGGAGGAGGGCAGAGTGACATTTCACTGTCTGCTATGGACCAGCACATTGGCAGCATAATTGGAGAGACCTCAGTTTCTGGCATCATATGTGATGGTGATATTGAAGACCCTCTCCCAGACCCTGAAGGAATAACAGACACACCAACTGATGGTAAGTCAAGCTTTATTTTCGCAACCATGTGGACCACCATATGGACCACATCTAAATATTTTTTCTTGACAATAAATATATAAAATATATACAGTATAACAAAATGAATATAACAAAAATAACAAAACATGAAATCTTAACACACGTGGGTGATTTGCCTGACCCCTCAGCCCCAGGCCTACAAGAAGGGTGTCCTCTTTGGCGAGCGCGTCAGCTGTGCCGCGTGTTTTGACTGACGCTGTCCTGAAACAACAACAAGAGATCAACACATCAATTCTTGGACTCAAACAGCAGCTGGAGGATGTATGCAACGGCCCGAGAGAGATAAATCAATCATTGAAAGAACTTGTTGATCGTGTCAAACATGTGAGACAATAAATTCGGGTGCAATGTAAATGTATTTTCCTTGTCAATTTGATTGCAATATTTGGAAGAACAGATACCTAAACCCGTTGTATGATTTTGACTCGTGTCCTCAGTGCCAGGGCTATGGATGGTGGGAAACACTCCCTGTCAGGAATGGGCTCATCGGGTCTGGGCGGATCATTCGGTGGAATGCCACTTTTGATTGCAATGTTGTGGAGCACACTGCAATCCTTGGCAATGTAGCAAACCTAAAAAGGAATTTGCACATTGTATTACATTCACGTAATGGCATTTGAAGGCACGTCATTTCAGAGGCAAACCTTGCTAGGCTGGTATTGCAGTGTGCCTCCTGTCTCAGACAAGCACAGCCAACGCCCTTTCAGCAGGCCTATGGTGCGCTCCACTGTTCTTGTGCGTGCGTGGGCTTGGTTGTACCTTGCCTCTTGTTGGTTTGAGGGGTTTGTGAGGGAAGTCAGCCATGTTTTTAATGGGTAGCCCCATTCAAAATAAATTATATAAAACCTTGCAAATTAAACAGAAGTCACTTACCAATAAGCCATCCATGATCAACAACTCATTCCTGGAGGTTAAGGCCAGCTGAACTGTTCTGCACAATGAATGAATCATGTGTCCCACCTGGCCATTTGGCCACTACGTTCAACAAAGCCAAATGTGAATCATAGATGACCTGCACATTGACAGAATGGAAACCTTTTCTGTTGACGAAGTTGAATTCGCTCAATGATGGTGATTTTATAGCGATGTGGGTGCAGCCAATTGCTCCAATGACATTGGGAAATCCAGCTATGGTATGGAAATCCCTTTTCACTCTGGCCTGTTGCACAGCAGTGTACAGAAACTGTATGTATTGTGGGGTCAATTAAATAATGCCATGAAGGACTGCAGGCAATATTCAGCTCATGGTTGGTTGTTAAATGCCAGACCGATCCGCATTCTCCCGTTGGAATGTTCCAGTGGCCAAAAATCCCAGGTTGGAGAGGACTTGGGTATGCACTGGGATGGCATTGGTGCGTTTCGTCTCCCTTTCTAATACTGGAGAGAGTTGGTTGCAGAGATACAATAAAATATGCCTTGGAAAACTAAATCTACTAATAAGGCAAGCGTCGCTCTCAGCAAAAAAAAAATCTGCACGCTCATTGAAAACACGCTCCCTGCGTTATTGCAGCTTGTGCTAGATCCTCCAGCAATGCACGATTTGCCATTTTGGACAAGTCACAATGCCTCAGTCTTGCCTTTTATATAATTTAACTGGTTTAACTAAATTGCCTCCAACCTTGCATTCCACTCTTTTTCTAATTGACTTTATTATTCAATTCGGCTTAAATTAGGAGAAAACTATTAGTAGCTTAAAACCTCTAACGAGTCACAAACCCGGATCCGGGATCCCCCCCATCAACAGAGCTGACTAGCATAGCCTAGCCTAAAGCCACAGGGATATCATATAATCAAATGTTCATGAAATCACAAGTCCAAGACACCAAATGAAAGATACAGATCTTGTGAATCCAGCCATCATTTCCGATTTTTTAAATGTTTTACAGGGAAGACAAAATATGTATTTCTATTAGCTAACCACGATAGCAAAAGACACAACTTTTTTTACTCCACCAGTTTTTTACTCCATCAGTAGCTATCACTAATTCGACTAAATAAAGATATATATAGCCACTAACCAATAAACAACTTCATAAGATGACAGTCTGATAACATATTTATGGTATAGCATATGTTTTTTTAGAAAAATGTGCATTTTTCAGGTATAAATCACAGTTTACCATTGCAGCCACTATCACAAAACTCACCCAAAGCGACTAGAATAACTACAGAGAGCAACGTGTATTACCTAATTACTCATCTTAAAACATTTCTGAAAAAGACACAGCGTACAGCAAATGAAAGCCCAACATCTTGTGAATCCAGACAATATTTCAGATTTTCTAAGTGTTTTACAGCGAAAACACAATATATCGTTATATTAGCATACCACATGAGCTAACATCACCCCAGCATTGATTCAAGGCAAAAAGCGCGATAACGTTATCACCACCAAAATATATTAATTTTTTCACTAACCTTCTCAGAATTCTTCAGATGACAGTCCTGTAACATCATATTACACAATGCATATAGAGTTTGTTCGAAAATGTGCATATTTAGCATCACAAATCGTGGTTATGCTATGTAATCAGTCAAAACATGGCATGCATTCTGGCCGGCGCCATCTTGGAAGGGCACCTAAGTTTACGATTATTTATCGATTAGATTGACAAAAAAAATACAGGTTGGACAGCTAATGAAAGATGCATTGGTTATTAATGCAACCGCTGATTTAGATTTTTTAAATTAACGTTACTAGACATACAGTGTGCGTTACAGCCAGACTAGTGCCGCAATAATGGCCGAAAAATGCGTTTACATTTTTCCACATAAATACGGAATAAAATCATAAATAGCTCTTACTTTTGGACGAGCTTCCATCAGAATCTTGGGCAAGGTGTCCTTTTGTCCAAAAGAATCGTTGCTTTGTTGTAAAACGTCCACTTCAACTTCGGAACTAGCAGCTAACATTAGCTACGTGGCACACACATGTCCAAATCCTCAAACGCAATACTACGAAAATTCCGAAAATAGCAATATACTCGCATAAACTGATATAAATCGGTTTCAAATAACTTCGTTATGATGTTTCTAACACCTATTTCGAATTAAATCACAGACGGATATATCTTAGCCCGATAACAAGAGCTATTCAACATGCCATTCTGATGTCCCCTCTTGCACCTTGGCGAGCGTCCAAAAGAACGTACATGTCACTCCATTGCCTTTTATAAACTCTGAGAAATACGTAGAGATTCCATTCCACTTCTCATTGGTTACTGACATCCAGGGGAAGGCGGGTGCAGTTCATTTCGATCCATAGGGCACACACAGAGCTTTAAACTGATCTGAGAACAGAGACTATTTTTCTGACCTTCGCATGTCCTGTCATGATTTTCGCTGTAGAAAGAGTTCTGGTTCACCCACAGACATAATTCAAACGGTTTTAGAAACTAGAGATTGTTTTCTATCCAATAGTAATAATAATATGCATATTGTACGAGCAAGAATTGAGTACGAGGCAGTTTAATTTGGAGACGCAAAATGTCGAAGTTGAAACAGCACCCCCTGTAGTGACAAGAAGTTTAAGTGTCTATAAAAAAATAAATGAATAAACTATTCATGTATTATCTATTTTCTTCATAGTTTCTGATTTGGTCCAGTATGTCAATCCTTTCTCCATTTGGTGGATGGTATTTCATTAGCAGTTTGACTTTTCACCCACAAGGTGCTGTGCATACGCATGGTCAGAGGTGGGCTTACATTTACGCACATTCTCAAGCGTAAGTATGGTCAGAGGTGGGCTTACATTTACGCACATTCTCAAGCGTAAGTACAAATTGATAAATCCCACACTTTGCTTAGAAATGATCACACGCAGCATTGATAAAGGAGGGCCTAGGTATTTAGGGTTAGAGGCTCTCTTAACTGTCTGTAGGCATTCTTTATCACAGAGTTAATACAGTGTAACGTGAATGGCAAAGTAAAGCGCAATTTACATGTGACATATTTTATTCAATCCCCAAGTCAATGCTTGGTCAAGGTTCAATGAGAGGCACTGTCACAGGGGAGCTGCACTGGGGCGTTGCGAAAACAGTCGATTTTTAGCTTTTAAATGCATACAGTAGTTTTTGCCGGTGTGAGCAGAGAGCAAGACACTTTCTCAAGTGTTCTCGGGCATTGAATAATCCACATATATAACCTTAGAACCATTCATAGTACTCCCAGTTCCAGTCTCACCACTATTTCCTCACTGTGCTCTGCCTTTCTGTTAGGTAGTTCTGCATTTCTTACTCGGTGTCATTTTCCAGTCACCACCTCTGTTTTCTCAGTAAGTCTATGCTGGCATGTAGCTCTGCCAGTAGTCCTGCCAGTGCAATCTGTTATTACTCTAACCTTGTTCCAACAGCAAGGCCTCTCTCCTCATCAGTAGACTGGCAGACCATTGAAAATATATTATTTACGGATGCTTGCATCCTTTGTATGCTAACTCACTTCCAGAAATATCTTCTAAGGTAAGCTGCATAGGGAATCATGTACTGTACCATGTTTTGTTTTTCATTTGACCTCTTCCAAAGGGATGACATTTGCTTATTATTGATTGCCTTTCACATTCTTCTTTCAACCCGAGAAATTATATAGTCCAGAGGCAGTTATGTTCAGAAGGCAATATGCTTTTTGGTGGTACCGAGTTGAAATGGGACGTTTTTTTGGAGGATGCGGCTGACTTGTTGACAGTTCTGTTGATTCTGTTTATTCTCCTCTAACCTCCTTTAACCTAGGATCTTAATTTGATCACTCATTTTTTTGCTGACAATTTTCTGAATGTTGTGATTTACATAAACTTACTGAAAACACACAATAACACATGGTTATTTTAACAGTATTGCACTTTTCAGCCTAATTTTGGCCAACTAATAGCCTAATCACCCATCAAGAAACATTATGGACTAAACATTAAAATCCTGTTGCTGTGGGATTATTTTGCTGTGACAATATAGGTCAAATTAAGATCCTACATCTGTATACCTCACACTAACAGCTAGAATCATCCCAGGACACATTTATATCCAGCCAGCTTTCCTAAACCACAGATCAGAACCACAGGTCTCCCTCACATTGGTTCTACGTGAGATCATGGATCTAGAGGAGTTTCACCACACCAGCGTACTTCACCAGCTTAATTCATTTGAAAAGATGTCCCCTTCGGAAGATCGGTTTGCTCTGTTCTCACACAGTAGTAGCTACAGTAGTATTAACACATACTCATGTTACTGTACAGGGACAGTTGGTTCAGTACTCCAAGTATGCTGTAAAAAAAAATGCAGCATGAAAACTAACTTCTTATAATCCATGAAGGTATTTGGTTATTCTTAGCACACTGATTGAAGGTGGCACTGGATACACACAACTGGATACACAGCTCAAAAGCTGGGACTCATGCAGTTTAATTCCTATTTACCTGTGACAATCGTCGCCATTATAGTTGTCAGTTGACAGAGGGGATCATATATATTTCTGCCAATATTACTGTAAATATAAAAAATCTTCCCCCACAATATTTGGACAACATTTCTTTCTCATCAGAAAAAGCCATGATTCATAGTCTACGCTGTACTAATGACAGCCTTCACTTGAGATAATGTTTTCCAGTGTGTAGAACCTGGGTGCCTGCGTTTCACTCTCCATAGCATCCTGTTGTGTGTGTGTGCATGCGTGTGTGTGCGAGTGTGTGTGTCTGGCCGTGCCGTCCTCTCTGTACAGTACCATAGCCTAGTCCTACGGACAGCAGCAGTTGTCAAGACAAACAGAATTGGTCGTCGCTGCACCGGTGCTGGGGTTGCTGGGGAGTCCCTGAGGAGGCACTGCTGATCTGAATGTTATTGTTTTAAAATGAACTTTTTTGGGCCGTGCGGCAGGGCAGGGGTTAACCTCCTTGTGGCCAGGGCTTCATAACTATTCTCTGTAACTGGAAGTTTCTGGCCCGGACCAGGTTAAAGGGTTGGAGGGCGTACAAAAGAACCAAACCCGGGCGGTCAGGATGTGGGCGCTCACCGTGCTACAAGAGACCCGGGCTGCTAGCACCTCTGGGACCCAGGGATATTATCAACAATGGGTAGCAGTGGGTAGCAGGCCACGAAGCTGTGTGTGTGTGTGTTTGTGGGTATTTGTTTGTACAGTGTGTGTGCATAGAGGGGCTAGACTGGGCTGAGTAAGAATAAAAAGTCTTCCTGATGAGCTAAGTGACTGAGCTGAGCTAAGCACTCTGCTGCCCAGGGGTCTATTGCCCTCATGTTTGGTCAATTGCGGCTGTCCCCTGTCACTTCGGTTTTTGTAGGATAGACAAGTGTCACTAATGATGTTTACAGGAAAGGTGAATCATGGTGGAGTGGGATACCAATCAAAACGGAGCTTGAACACATTTGGTAATGGCGCCGGAGGAGATGGCTGCCGTTTTACTGTCCCCTAACCAATTGTGCTATTGTGTGTGTTTTTTCGCATTATTTGTAACTTATTTTGTACATAATGTTTCTGCCACTGTCTCTTATGACCGAAAAGAGCTTCTAGATATCAGGACAGCAATTACTCACCCCGTACTGGAAGAATCCTTTTTTCTTTAACGAATCTGATGCAAAGGATTTACTCCAGACGACCGACAAGGCCCTTGTCCCCATCATTCGCAGGAGAAAGAGACGGAGATATCGGGGACGTAAGTCTGGCTTGTGCCTTGTAAGGATCCGACGGCGAGTGGGTAATCTGCCTTTACCATCGATCCTATTAGCCAACGTACAATCACTGGATGGTACAATAGACGAACTACGAACATGTATATCCTACCAACGGGACATTAAAAACTGTAATATCTTATGTTTCACAGTCGTGGCTGAATGAAGACATGAATAACATACAGCTGGCGGGTTTTACACTTTTTCAGCGGGATAGAACAGGAGCCTCTGGTAAGACAAGGTGTGGCGGTCTATGTATATTTGTAAACAACAGCTGGTCCAGAAATTCTAAGGAAGTCTCAAGGTTTTGCTCGCCTGAGGTAGAGTATCTCATGATAAGCTGTAGACTACAGTTTTTACCAAGAGAGTTTTCATCTATATTCTTCGTAGGTGTTTATTTACCACCACAAACCGATGCTGGCACTAAGACCGCACTCAATGAGCTGTATACGCCCATAAGCAAACAGGAAGACGCTTATCCAGAGGCGGCGCTCCTAGTCTCCGGGGACTTTAATGCAGGGAAACTTAAATCCGTTTTACCTAATTTCTACCAGCATGTTAAATGTGCAACCAGAGGTAAAAAAAAACTCTAGACCACCTTTACTCCACACACAGAGATGCGTACAAAGCTCTCTGTCTCCCTCGATTTGGCAAATCTGACCATAATTCTATCCTCCTGACTCCTGCTTACAAGCAAAAACTATAGCAGGAAGCACCAGTGACTCGGTCAATAAAAAAGTGGTCAGATGAAGCAGATGCTAAGCTACATGACTGTTTTTCTAGCACACATGGGAATATATTCCGAGATTCTTCCGATAGTATTGAGCAGTACACCACATTAGTCACTGGCTTCATCAATAAGTGCATCGATGACGTCATCCCCACAGTGACTGTACGTACATACCCCAACCAGAAGCCATGGATTACAGGCAACATCCGCACAGAGCTAAAGGGTAGAGCTGCCTCTTTCAAGGAGCGGAACTCTAACCCGGAGCTCACAAGAAATCCTGCTATGCCCTCCGACGAACCATCAAACAGGCAAAGCATCAATACAGGACTAAGATTGAATTGTACTACACCGGTTACGATGCTCGTCCGGTGTGGCAGGGCTTGCAAACTTTTAAATACTACAAAGGGAAGCACAGCCGCGAGCTGCCCAGTGACACAAGCCTACCAGACGAGCTAAATCACTTCTATGCTCGCTTCGAGGCAAGCAACACTGAAACATGCATGAGAGCATCAGCTGTTCCGGACGACTGTGTGATCACGCTCTCCGTAGCTGATGTCAGTAGGACCTTTAAATAGGTAAACATTCACAAGGCAGCAGGGCCAGACGGATTACCAGGACGTGTACTGCAAGCATGCGCTGACCAACTGGCAAGTGTCTTCACTGACATTTGTAATACCAACACGTTTCAAGCAAACCACTATAGTCCCTGTGCACTCCACACTGCACTTTCCCACGGGGACAAAAGGAACACCTATTTGAGAATGCTATTCATTGTCTACAGCTCAGCGTTCAACACCATAGTGCCCTCAAAGCTCATCACTGAGCTAGGGACCTTGGGACTAAACACTTTCCTCTGCAACAGGTTCATGAACTTCCTGACGGGCCGACCTCCAGGTGGTAATGGTAGGTAACAACACATCCGCCACGCTGATCCTCAACACGGGGACCCCTCAGGGGTGTGTGCTCAGTCCCCTCCTGTACTCCCTGTTCACTCATGACTGCATGGCCAGGCACGATTCCAACACCATCATTAAGTTTGCCAATGACACAACAGTGGTAGGCCTGATCACCGACAATGATGAGACAGCCTATAGGGATGAGGTCAGAGACCTGGCCGTGTGGTGCCAGGACAACAACCTCTCCCTCAACGTGATCAAGACAAAGGAGGTGATTGTGGACTACAGGAAAAGGAGGACCGAGCACGCCCCATTCTCATCAACTGGGCTGTAGTGGAGCAGGTTGAGAGCTTTAAGTTCCTTGGTGTCCACATCACCAACAAACTATCATGGTCCAAACACACCAAGACAGTCGTGAAGAGGGCACGACAAAGCCTATTCCCCCTCACGAGACTGAAAAGATTTGGCATGGGTTCTTAGATCCTCAAAAGGTTTGACAGCTGCACCATCGAGAGCATCCTGACTGGTTGCATCACTGCCTACGGCCCAGTACATCCCCGGGGCCAAGCTTCCTCCACCCAGGTCCTCTATACCAGGCAGTGTCAGAGGAAGGCCCTGAAAATTGTCAAAGACTCCAGCCACCCTAGTCATATACTGCTCTCTCTGCTACCGCACGGCAAGTGCTACTGGAGCGCCAAGTCTACGTCCAAAAGACTTCTTAATAGCTTCTACCCCCAAGCCATAAGACTCTTGAACAGCTAATCAAATGACTAACCATACTATTTGCATTGCCCCGCCCCTTTTTTGTGTTGCTGCTACTCTCTGTTTATTATCAATGCTTAGTCACTAACTCTACCTACATGTAGAGAATTTCAATAAGCATTTCTCTACGGCTGGCCATGCTTTCCTCCTGGCTACCCCAACCCCGGCCAACAGCTCCGCACCACCCGCAGCTACTTGCCCAAGCCTCCCCAGCTTCTCCTTCACCCAAATCCAGATAGCAGATGTTCTGAAAGAGCTGCAAAACCTGGACCCGTATTAAAATTGTCCGCCGCCATTGTTGCAACCCCCATTACCAGTCTGTTCAACCTCTCTTTCGTATCGTCCAAGATCCCTAAAGATTGGAACTGACTATCCTACCGATCCTCGACTTCGGCGATGTCATTTACAAAATAGCTTCCAATACTCTACTCAGCAAACTGGATGCAGTCTATCACAGTGCCATCCGTTTTGTCACCAAAGCCCCTTATACCACCCACCACTGCGACTTGTACGCTCTTGTCGGCTGGCCCTTGCTACATATTCGTCGCCAGACCCACTGGCTCCAGGTCATCTATAAGTCTATGCTAGGTAAAGCTACGCCTTATCTCAGCTCACTGGTCACGATAACAACACCCACCCATAGCACGCGCTCCAGCAGGTATATCTCACTGGTCATCCCCAAAGCCAACACCCCCTTTGGCCGCCTTTCCTTCCAGTTCTCTGCTGCCAATGACTGGAACGAATTGCAAAAATCGCTGAAGCTGGAGACTTATATTTCCCTCACGAACTTTAAACATCAGCTATCTGAGCAGCTAACCGATTGCTGCAGCTGTACATAGCCCATCTGTAAATAGTCCACCCAATCTACCTACCTCATCCCCATATTGTTTTTATTCAGTTTTCTGCTGTTTTGCACACCAGTATTTCTACTTGCACATCATCATCTGCTATTTATCACTCCAGTGTTAATTTGCTAAACTGTAATTACTTCGCAACTATGGCCTATGTATTGCCTTACCACCTCACGCCATTTGCACACACTGTATATAGACTTTCCTCTTTTTTTTCTATTGTGTTATTGACTGTACGCTTGTTTATTCCATGTGTAACTCTGTGTTGTTGTTGTGTCGCACTGCTTTGCTTTATCTTGGCCAGGTCGCAGTTGTAAATGAGAACTTGTTCTCAACTAGCTTACCTGGTTAAATAAAGGTGGAATTTAAAAATAAATAAAAAATAGCATATTACCTCAATTACCTCACTAACCGGTGATCCGCAGATTGACACATTTTTCTGCTGCTCTCTAATTATTTGTTACTGTTATTTTTTATTTTTTATTTTTTAATTTTTTCTTAAACTGCATTGTTGGTTAAGGGCTTGTAAGTAAGCATTAGTAAGTTCTACACCTGTTGTATTCGGCAAATTTGATTTGATCAGGTGGAAATAATGTACTGCATTACGTATACATTAAACATTTTCATGAATATGTTGTTTCTTTAACAAGATTAGTTTGGATTTAGATGAGTAGACTTCTGCTGCAGTGGCACTAAGACATGAATCACAAGTCATGAATCGTATGTGCTTGACATAGAGTCCCTCACAAGTCACTGTTGATTGGGAGAAAATGAAGTAAGAATTCCTTTAAATTCAGAGTTCTCTTTAAGTGGGTCTGACTTAGTGTGTGTGTGTGTGTGTGTGTGTGTGTGTGTGTGTGTGTGTGTGTGTGTGTGTGTGTGTGTGTGTGTGTGTGTGTGTGTGTGTGTGTGTGTGTGTGTGTGTGTGTGTGTGTGTGTGTGTGTGTGTGTGTGTGTGTGTGTGTGTGTGTGTGTGTGTGTGTGTGTGTGTGTGTGTGTGTGTGTGTGTGTGTGTGTGTGTGTGTGTGTGTGTGTGTGTGTGTGTGTGAGAGAGACTGGGGGATGAGGACAGCATGAAGTATTGCAGTGACAGGGGGGAGCTAGTTGGATGTCCCAGGGTAGGGGTTATTGTGTTATATTTGGCACTTCAAGTAAGGACCTCCAATCCAAACACTGAAGGCCCTTCATAGGCCATTACAAACGTCATTGACATGGAATCCAACCACTCGGAGGCCTGCCGATCAAAGACGAAACGTTATGCCAAGGTCTGGTCACGGAGGGTGGCAATTCAAGCAGTTGATTATTATTACTTTCAAATAGTCTGCGTTCTATTGATTTGGGACTATCGGCTATAACCGATGTCCCACTATAGTTGTTGGTGACCTTATTATCTTGATGAAGGTTGATACAAATGAAAATAGATATGTTTTATTGTCACCTACTGTATACTGGATAGGTGCAGTGAAATGGGTTGTTTCCGTGGTGAGCCATAGTTAAATTAGGGTTAAGTGCCTTGCTCAAGGGCACATTGGCATATTTCCCCCCTTGTCGGCTCAGGTATTCAAACCAGCGACCTTTACTTCCATTGACTGTCTCTGTTCAGTTTTGCATATTAGTGTGCCATTATCTACTTATCACTAATATTCAAAAGATGTGCAAAGCCCTACTTGAGACCTGTGGATGTGCAGTCCTCAGCGTTTCTGCTCCTGGTGGGAAAGGTTCTCTGTGGCATTTGTTCTCATCATTAAAGGAGTTCCCTCCTGAATAGGGCCTGCCAAACTATGCGATGTCCTGCTGAGCCGCAGGATGAGGAATGGCTTGCAGCGAAGCCTAGCAGTTCATACTTCCTACTAGTGACACCCAGCATCAATCTTAGCCCGCTCCGGCCCCTCAAACCAAAAAAAGGGTGCTAGCAAAAATCGAACAATGGCTAGATTATAACTTCTTCTGTGTGTTTCTTTAACAGTTGATCTAGTTCCTCCATGGGCTCTGACAGGAAGAAGTGTAAAAGCACACGTTAACGACTGGAGTTATTACACACAACGTCCATGACTCTTTTTCTCTCTTTCTCATTCCTCTTACCCTCCTGTTCGGTTTATGGTGGAACTACAGATTGAATTCTGTTCCGGAGAGTAGGGAAAGTTTGAAATCCAGTCCAGTAATATCATTGCACTTTTAAACCAAAATTGTACTCTCACTGTAGTTTGAACCATCTGTCCTCTCACACTAGTTGATAGCTTGTTGACATTACAGAGGTGTCGAGTATTGGCAGGCAGTTTTTTCTAAGAGGTGAGAGGGTTCACCCTGTCTCCTAGGCTTTGGGAGTTCCTCAAGACAAGGCTTGCTGATTTTGATGGTTAGGCCGCAGCTTCTCGGACGTTTAATTTGAGGTGTTCGAGGACCGATCATGGCATTCTCTTCACAGACACCTACTGTACACACCTTCACACACACTTTCTACACGGTGTGTTTGTTCAGGTGGCGTCTCTCGGCCCATTGGGTTTAATGGCTCTCTGTTTCGATAGAATTCACAAGTTTATTAAACACTGAAAGAGCCATACAGTACCTTCAAGATGTCAATTTAGAATGAACTCTCGAAATAGAACGAATGGAGAGCTAGACCAGTGAGTATACGCTCATCGTACGCATTACTATATTTAGCAGGCAAAAAGCAGGCCTCTCTACATTTTCAAAAGCCAACTTTGTTATCAACTTTAATTAGAGTTGAATTATTTGTTTTTGTTATCATTTATTGTGTAATCATAGCACAATTGCACATCAGGGCTACCACATGGGTTTTTAATGGGTATTGAGTAACTTTCACTGCTTTTAATGAAATGTATATGTTACTATAGATAGCCTATATGGGGGCTTTGTGGTCCAGACTTAGCAAAGGTTCCTCTACTCCCATGTAGATGAAGCCAACGCGTTTGAGGGGTGCCAATGCCAAAGAGCACAGAGAAATGGGTGGTCCGGAAACAGGAGATCCAGTGAAACTTAACAAGCGTGTTTCTTTGGATGTTAAAATGAAGTGTAATAGTAATATTAATGTAGCAAGTATCACAACACAGCAGAGGAATGTAAACTGCAGCACAGGGACATGGCTGGATGGTCAACAGCTGGAGACTAATGCTTTTATATCCTAGTTGTCATAAAATCCTAATGTCCCCCTATGGTTTGCTAGATTCTTGGTTTGCTATATTTTCTAAAGACTGGCAATGAGTGTTGTGTGTCGTTTTTTTTATTCAATTCAATTATGCAATTAATTCCATTCATTAATTAGATTTCTCCATTTTTTTATTCAATAAATTCAAAGTGTGTGCAAGCGGAGTGCAAGCGATGACATGCATGTACAGTAGCTATATGTGCAAAACGCCCAGGCTTTGTAGTGGCAATATGTACGTTTTTGGGCGACCCAGACCAAATTCACATAGAAACATGAGTTATAGATATATCATTCTACTTGAAAGCAAGTCAAAGAAGCGGTAGATATTTCTGTGTTTTGTTTTTGCGTATTTTACTTTTGGTTTTGTACACCAGCTTCCAACAGCTGAAAAAACAATATTTTGGGTTTTGGAAAATAGCAGTTTAGTCTGTTCAATGATTCCCTACACTATACTATCTTATTTTGTCACATAAACTGAAATTAGGCGAACTATTCGAGTTTTAGCAACCAAGAAATGGGGGAGCGATTTCTACGTAGTCCACCTTTAAATCTGTACAGTATAGGAATACTGTTTGCACTTTGCAATTGCTCCTCATGGTCATTGACAGATTAAAAGCAGATCACTTTGTAACAGTATGAGATTAAGAGATTGGATTGTTAGACAGTGTTATGTGATGCCCTGTCTATCTGTTGCTAACTCTCTGTGTGTGTGTGTTCCCACGATAGAGTTGAACCTCCTGTGGGCTACCCACCAGGTCCACCACAGCTCAGAGTACTACAACCTGTCCACAAGCCCTCAGACAATCCCTCACACAGCAGTTCTCATCATGGGTAAGAGCCCTACTCAACCACTGGAACATCTATGCTATTTTATTCTATTCTATTCTATTGTGAACAACATACTCTTTGTGTGATGCTGGAGATGGCAAAAGTTGATAAAAAAAACAGGTTTTATTGTCACACACCGGATAGATGCAGTGAAATGTGTTGTTTTACAGGGTCAGCCATAGTGCAAATTAGGGTTAAGTGCCTTCCTCAAGGACACATCAACCGATTTTCCACCTTGACGGTTTAGGTATTCGAACCAGTGATCTTTCGGTTGCTGGCCCAACGCTCTAAATGCTGAGCTACCTGTCGCATTAGAAATGCAGATAAGTCCAACATTTGCTCCTTCAACACAACATATTCTGTGTTATTCACAAAGTATGGTATACTGTTCTATAGCCATAGTCATTGAGTACATTTACATGTACACTAATAATTAGATTTTAAACTGATTAACTGATCATGGCAGTAGGCCGAGTATGGCATTAGTCATGTAAACACCTTACTCTGCTTGTCTTAATCGGCGTACTGTCACAAGTACACTCTGATTAAAACACACATTTTTTGTTGTTGTTGTTGCAATCTTTCGAATGATTAGGACATGTAAACACTTTAAATCGTAGTTCCAGTGGTGTATTTGATATGCGCATGTGCTAGCACAAGCCAAGTGTGCCTCCCTCTTTAGTGCGAGTGAAGTGTTTTCAGAACAACTGAAAGTATGCATCTTCGAAGTAGTTTCACGTACAAACTTTATATGTCCCAACTCAGAACCAAATAGGCTCCCCAAAAACAACATGATCACTGTGGTAGATTGTTTATTTTGATTGGTGGTTTCCATGTAAACAGGATTATTGGAGAAATTGTTTTTCTTGCAAAGCATGTAAACGATTTAAATTGAACTATTATATTGATCTGACTATCCACAATAATCGTCTTATTGTGTGCATGTAACCGTATTCATTGTGTCTGTCCTCAGGTGTTCTATCTCCCCATGGCGTTGGCAGTACCACCCTCTGTGTTTGCTGTTCACATCCAATTCAACCTGGTCTACCAGTTCTGGATCCACACTGAGGTAGATACAACCCATAGTACCACCCAGTCTCAGGTTACCATCCACAAGACCTTAGGGCCTACCTGGGTCCTATTCATTAGTGCACACCGTAGCCAAACTTTTTGAAACGGAAAACAAAAATAAGCACTTCTTATTGGATAAGCTTAGGTAGTCTCTCCCTGTTTTGGCCCATTTGCTTCTTTTTCATGCCTATTGAATGCGACCCTGTTTAATGATGATTATTCATGTTGTCAATATTCTACAAGATTCATTATGCATATTTCCCAATTACTGTAATAGCTTTAAACTGTAAAATAATTCAGAGATAAAGCTACTTTGGCTGAAAGTTATCTCACTCTAGTCCCTATACTATCTGCTGTTAAGGGGAGCTCAAGTCAAACCTGTGTTTAATAAAAAATAATGAGATTTTATGAAATATTCCAAACAGAAGCAAGACCAATCGTTCTCCTTTAAAGTGACTCGTAGTATCATTTTTACAATCCCCAATCGTTAGGGGAATGAATGGAGTTGGAATCACTTCCATCTTTTACTACACTATTAGTGAAAACAGTCATAAAATCACAATTTTCTGTGGGATATAATTTATGATTTCTTTATAGACTTTTTTGATGTTGAGTAATTTATTGGCATGCGATTCCCAGACCTGATCTGGGAATAAGAAGTTTAAGTGAAGCGGCAAAACCTTTTTCATTCAAGATAAAACTCTGGCTGTTGCCAGACCACTCATTACATGGAAATAATGAATCTTTTAAAAATCATTTCCCAGACTGACTCTACGATTACTGGTAGACTTTAACATCAAAATGTCTGTAAAAGTCGCACCCAAAGAAAAATCAGATTCTTCTGAAATATGTGCCTTATGGCATGATCTGTAATGATTTTTTTTGTGTGTGTGTGTGTGTCTGCTTTATAGAGTGATTGAACAGCCATACGTGTTTGATTATGAATGACTGAGATATTGTTTTGGAATGCTTGTGCATGCATTCATTTGTATGTCTGGAAGGAAGTGTGTGCGTTCATATTAGCTAGTAGCTACTATTACAAGCATGCTTGTATGTATACGTGTGTGTGTGTACAGTGTGTGTTCAAGTGTACTGTATGTAAGAGCATTATCAACAGTGTCAACTGCTTTATAGTCTTGGCACCGCTCGCCATCCTAGTGTTGCTTTTACTTCAAATCTATAAATATTGTTCTTTCCATCTGGGAATTTGGCCACCTCATGATTTCCAACATTCTTAAAGCTTAGACCTAACTCATCAAATAAGAAAATGCTTTAGTCTTATAAATAAGGTGTCGAGACAGATACATTTAACCAAATTGCCAAAAAAGATCCCAGGAGTGCACGACCAGTTAAAACATAAATTGGCAAGAATCTCTATTACAATATTTTTTTAGTCCAGGACTAGGTTTAATCTATGTTTAATCTATGTCTATGGAAACCAGCCCAAATTGTAGCAGCTAGGCTATTACATTTTTGAAATCTTTTTTTTGTTTCATTTATGTACATTCTCTGTCTTTCAGGTGATCAGAGATATGGGACCTCTGGAGTGGGTCCTAAACACCCCCAGTCACCACAGAGTTCACCACGGTAAGAAAGAAAGCCTCTTCTTCTCTCTCAAACACACATATTCTTGCCATATTTGACGTGAGCTGATCAGTGCAGTATTGGCGAAAAAGGAAAATGATGCGTTGCATTTCATTGGCAGGGCGAAATTATTATTGCATTGATAAAAATGACAGGGGAACTCTGATAATATGGAACAGACTATTTGGTAAGTAAAGGTTCACAGGGTGATTGCTTATTGTAATATGGCATTGTCGGTATAACTACATTCTCTTACTTTGATTTATCAGGTACCTTTGCTCCAGACGGCGATAAAGTTGTCTACGGTCTCGTACACAAAACAAACACATTAGAAATCCTCCATATTCAGGTTAGTCCCAAGAGAAAATACAAAATACAAGATTATTTTCTTATTTGCTGTGATTTATTTTGTACAATGTAAGATATAAACTACTAGACTATAAATGTATATACAAGCTATCGAAGAGCAAATTGTCACAGTGTTTAGACTGAGCTGACACTGCATAAAAACAGTCTGATTGTCCCCGTATTACATCAGTGGAATCAAACCATTTGTAGAGCAGTTACTCTCAATCACTTTGTACGAGTAAATGTTACCACTGGAACAGCCATGCTGTAACCATAACATTATTACGCAACCTTAAACAAACCGCCCAGCAGAGGTGAAAGAATCCAATAAAATGAAATACTAGAAGTTGTGTTTGATTATTTTCACTGCCATTACCGCTGGCAACTTACTGCATGAGTAATCCCTTCCAAATGGAGGAACATTCTCGACACAGTATTAACTAACGCACAGATTAGCATTGACAACACTGAGTATGTAGTAATATCAGGGCTTTTATAGTAAAACTGCTTATGTAATATAATGTGACTGTAATGTGACGGTATATCTATTATGTTTTTTCTTTAGTTCAATTACTATAAATACTTGTGGAGGAGGTACAACAGATACAAGAAAATCTTCAATAAATTAGGCGTCCTCTGGAAAGGACCAAGTTGGAAACCTGGCAAACGCAAAGCTGGGGGATCACGCAGAGGTGCCCGAGGTACTGCCACATTCAAAAGGAAGACACGTTTTGTCATTAGAGGGGGAGAGAAAACGAGAGAGCGATAGTTAGAGAGGGTGTGTAAGCCGTGGGGAATCATGGAGAGAAAGAGAGTAGGAAGAGGGAGTTGAAGACAATGTTCTTGCATTTTTGGTGTATCTGCATTCCCAAAAGGGGCACATTTGACACTTTCATACTTCATTACCTATCATTATGATGCAAAGAAAAACACTATCCTTACTATGCAAATGACTCACAGTGTTCTCACTTGAAAGATTCACATTTTATACAGCCTTCACATGGAAACACCACACCAAATAAATCCTCGAGGCCTTTGTAGGGGGAACACAATAAGTTCATTTTCACTTTAAATAGTACGTCTGTGGGTGCCCTGCTCGGGATCAAAAGGGTGTGTGTGTGTGTGTGTGTGTGTGTGTGTGTGTGTGTGCTACTATAGTGCCCATCAGGAGCCCCGGCGGTTGGCTTTGAAAAAGCGCTGATGGTGGCACATATTTAGACCTTTCACACTTTAAAAAACTCCACCCCTCGACTTTATGATTAAATTGTCCCTAAACGCTTGCATGGTGATTCTAAACATGTGGAGGGTGCTGGAATTTGACTGAAATATCTTGAAAGGCTTGCCATTGTAGGCCTAGACGGGTATTTTCTAAGGAGAGCGAGAGAGAGAGAGTCAGAGTCGAATGTGTTGGCTTTTGAGGCTAAGCAGAGCTGTGGGCTGGAACACCTACAAGGGTAATGTGAAGGAAACGCACATGTGGCTAACTCACCCAAGACCTCTGGAAAACCCCTGCAAGAATCCTGTACCAATTCAACATCTAGTTCTCTACAATTTTGTGTTTTAAACCAAGTTTAAGGTACATACCTTATCTACATACAGTGTAGATGTTCTATATTGAATTGTTTCAAAGTATCTTATGATCTGCATATAGACAAGCCATGACAATATGGCCAGTTTAAAAAATCGCAGCATTCAGGAATTATGTTATATTGTCTTATCTTTTTGCTTAGCTGTATTATATTTCTGTTTTAATATTTCTGATTTATGTCATTGACAGGTTACTGGAGAAGAGCTGCCATACAATCCCAGTTGGCCTTCTGGCTCTGCAAGTCTATGTCTGCATACATGGTCTAATGTTGTTGTGTGTTTACCAGGATCTGTTTGAGTCAAGACTGGTATGTACTGTCAATCCCAAGAGTTACCAGTCATAGATAATTAACTGGGATTGAAAGCACATGGGCTCTATCTTATTTTAGCCATTTGAAATAATGTCATTTTCATTTTCTTCAAAGGAACGAAGTCACAAACATTCAGTTTATTTTATCTGATGACATGCTTCATGTGGTTGTTTTTCTACAGTATTTACACAGAACATAGTGACTCTGCTACCATTAAGTCAGAATGACTCACTGTCAATCCTTTTTAAAATAACCTTTTGTCTATTATTTTCCACTCTCAGAGCCAAAAGCCCCCTCCCCCCACTTTCAAAAAACCCAAGTCAGGTTTCCTCAGCAGTTATCTTTGGACTGCTTTTTTCCCCAGGCATAGTTTCGGTTAGCCAAAATGTGATGTCCCACCCAACACTTCAAACTGAGACAAAATGGCCTGTCTTCATGTGATTCCTACCTCCATGGTGTTCCCTTAGTTGTGGTCCTCCCTCCACATAGGCCCACAATCAAAGAGTTCCCCCCTCTTATTAGCCACCAGCACAGCAGCTGGTGGTCTAACAGTGAACAATAACACCTTAATTGCCAAGTCAACCACTTCCCAACCATTTCCCAACCTAAATAGCCTTCAGGATGCTGTAATCAGGATTTCCAGGGAAAATAACAAAGTTAGGACCTTGGCCTGACAATAAATCATGTGCATGTATGTATGTATACCTCCATGTTCACTAGGCACGTATTTACGGTGACTATTGATGATACGGTGTAGCGCAATTTATGGTCTTAGCCTTAATTTAAAGACATTAAAACGTTTCAAACAAATGAAGTTAGCCTTTAATTACATCATGGTTATAGCCCCGTGTAGCTCCAGTTTCTTTCAGGTTGGGTAATTTTACGATTAGGACAGACAGGTAAATTGACCAAGTCGAAACGCTAACTCCTCAACTCAGAATCCAACCAATCTCTTGTCCTGAAAATAATAATGGTAGTGATGATAACCATGATAATAACACGTTCATCTCCAGGTCTCTGGGGATATAGAAACAATAACATAATCCGTCCAGTGCTGGAGTCACTGAAGCACCAGCAGATGGTGAATTTCATCTGGGAGTTTTATTTTCACTCACTGTTATTGTTGAAATATGATATGGGACAAGATTTTAAAAAATCGCACTAAGCAGGCATGAAAATCCAATCATTTAAGTTGTGTCTAGGGTCCATTCCCCCAGGGTAGAGAGTCAAAGTAAAGATCATGTAACCTAACTGACCTGCTTTGACTCCTGGGTAACAGTACCAGTGGGTACAAGACAGTATAATAACCTAATACAATGTAATAAATCAATAAAATACAATTACCAAATAATACATTGCTGAATAGATTGGTAATTAGCTTACAATAACTGTGTAGTTACTGTATTACTGTCAATTTAGACCTCACCTTAAGCGTTACTGACTGTAGTGATGGTTAAGTTTACTGTGTGTCTTTGGAATACATATAATGGAAACGTTTTAGTATAGTTGATTCATAGCCTCTTATTTGCCCCAATTGAATACATACAGTAGCGCCCCGCCTATACTTTCCCACGTGTGGGTTAGGGGAATATAGGGTTTAACGATTATAGGGCCTGTACCATATAAACGTGAAGAAATACTACTTTATTCCTTCCTGTTGATATGTTGATGCCATATACAGTGGGGAGAACAAGTATTTGATACACTGCCGATTTTGCAGGTTTTCCTACTTACAAAGCATGTAGAGGTCTGTAATTTTTATCATAGGTACACTTCAACTATGAGAGACGGAATCTAAAACAAAAATCCAGAAAATCACATTGTATGATTTTTAAGTAATTAATTTGCATTTTATTGCATGACATAAGTATTTGTTTTTTGCCCCAGCACTACACATCTGATTCAAACAATCAAAGCTTGACAATAAGTTGGTTATTTGAATCAGCTGTGTAGTGCTAGGGGGAAAAAACAAAACGTGCACCCAGATGGGGGGGGGGCAGAACAGACCTTGGGAAACCCTGCCTTATCTATGGAAAAATAACACTGCTATTTTGAATGAACACGCGGATCATTCCACATCACCATTTCCTTGCCAAGGACTCTTCCCTGGCCCCAATAACAAGAGAGCAGTCCGACATCACAAGTTATCCTGCAACAGGGTTCTCAAATTAAGATCCTACATCTGTACTTGATGTTTATGTATTTTTCCCATAACTTTTTCTCAAGATAAGCATTATTTGTGTGTCTATGTTATAGATGCTATCCCAACTGACTGTTCTGATGACTGGCTACATTCACCGCAGTCTGACCTCCATTGGCTTCATCATTAACCAAAGGTACTGTACTGTCCCATATCACTGTTACTGTACTGTTATCCATCACTGTAAATAGCTTGGAATTAGCACACACAGATTGGTCCTCTTCAAGGTTATGTGATCCAACCCAATTTAAATCAAACAATTTAGAAAATTGACATGGGGGAAAAAAACTCCAATGATGACTGATCAGTAGATTCTCTCATATCTGTTGGATTTCAATGCCATGACTGAATTGACTTGAATCAATTGAGTTCCTTATTGGCGGTTGTTACGTTCTTTCCCTATGCAGGTCAACGGCATCCATGTTGGAGTTGCTGCGCTGTGTTCTGATGGTGATGCCGCTGCGATACGGCTACATGACGGCACCAGCACCACTGGCTGTGCCCATTGAGGTAGGAGACTGACCGTGCTGCTCCGACAAAACATTTTAGAACCCCCTTTTGGAGAATGATACAATATGCTACTCTAACATTTACAACACTAATTCTTCAAGAGGTGTGATAACTTGGTATCTTACTGTAATGTGAAGCTAGAGATAAAAGTAGGCATTTATCCACGCCATTTCATTGTCCCAAACATATTACTAGGAAATACAGACATACTGTACGTGACAATGAGACATAAACATACTTTCAGAGGTAACAATTAGTGTAATACAACCCTATTAACCAATCAATAAGAACGTTGTTCTTGACGATGACCGTGTGAAAGAGTGTCAGGAAATAGTGCACTTAGCAGTATGCCCTCCGGGCGATGGTAGGATGGGTGGGGCGTGGTGTGTGGGGAGTAGAGTGTGCGAGTTGTCTCTGATGATGAGCGGTGTCGACAGCCAGTCTTTAGGGGCCATTAGGCCTAGTTAGAGCATTGGCCCTTCCTGTAGCCAGCCATGCTCTGTGGATAAAGATGCACTGTGTTTAGCTGTGACAGATAGGCCATTACTGTAGCGTGTGTGTGAGTGTGTCCCTGTATCTGTCCATTGTGCCTCATTGTGTTTGTACGTGTGCGTTAGCGTGTGTGTGTGTGTGTGAGAGAGAGGGGGGACTACGTGTGTGTGTGCGTGTGTGTGAACCGTCCTTGGCTCTGGCCCCACATTTACCTGTGATGTATGACTCCAGATGTACGGCCCAATTGACCATAAAATTGCTGTGCGTTTCTGGCACTTGCGGTGGAGTTCTAGCTCGTGGCTGACCTCTCATTACTTGCCTCTCTCTCTCTTTCTCTCCTTTACTCCCTTGTTCCCTGCCATCCCAGGCAGTGCGACCTGCAACACTTCTGGAACCAATTAGTCTAGTCTGCCGCTAACCAAAGCTGGCTGATGAGATTCACACGTGAGCGCTGCGGCTGAATCGCTACTTTTATTGTGTGACTGCACATCTGCACACTCAGGTGTTCAAAAAGGAGACTGGAGTTTTTCCCAGGCACTTTTTTTTCAAGATGATAAAAACAAATAAAAAATGTTGTGAATTAATTACAAATGCATTCAACTTCAACTTGAAAAACGTGTTCATCGTGATTTATTCACTACATGCTACATGGCAGTATTTTCTCCATGACATCTTTGTTTAATATACTCTGTCTGTGAATGAGTCATTAGGCCCTATTCGATGTCTCAGTATTTCAGTTGGAGCGTAATAAATGTCACCTAAGCAAGTGGTGCCCATTGAAAAGCGTTATGATTTTCATGAAACGTTTCCTGACTTTGTACCTTGTTCCCCATTGCTACAAGTGAGGCAGCAAAGAAACCGAGGTACGGTAATGATATATTGTCCTGACATGTGAGGTGAACGGCCAACTCTTTGCTGCTGGCGGGTAGGCGTTTTGAAGTCGCGCAGATCAATTCATGCCGGGGACTCAAAGTGGAGGGAAGTTCACATTTCATTGTAGTCACTCATTCGATTCCACTATTAAAAAAGAACTACAAAAAATAGGTTGAGTTGAAGCACCCAAAGCCCACTGGCATGATATACAGCACCCTTAAAGCTCACTGTGGTATTTATAGTGGCTCTGGATATTTCCCTTGTAAAGCTGCAGGCTTGACCTGTAAACCAAGGCTGGGGTACCTCTCACCCTCCCTTCCCCACCCACATCCAATGTCTGAGTGGCACACATGGAGCCAGGCTGTATTAGGTAGAATGGAGGTGTGTGGGCGGGCGTAAAGTGTGTGTGTGTGTGTGTGTGTGTGTGTGTGTGTGTGTGTGTGTGTGTGTGTGTGTGTGTGTGTGTGTGTGTGTGTGTGTGTGTGTGTGTGTGTGTGTGTGTGTGTGTGTGTGTGTGTGTGTGTGTGTGTGAGAGAGAGAGAATATATATGTGTGTGTGTCCGTGTGCCTGCATGCTTGCGTGTATGTGCGTGTGTGTGCCAGTGCATGTACACTGTATGTGCATGTGTCTGTGTCTGTGTGTGGTTATGATTAGGGGCTGGGCGTTGAGACTTGGGAGGACTGGCCTGTAATGATGTAACATATGGTTTTTAGGCCCATGGTCTGTCTGCCTGAAGGCGTAAGGGAACGTGCTGTAGATCCCAGTTGTACTCTGTCCCACAGTCATTAAGGAGCTACTCTCCCAACAGGTTAACCCCCTGACTAGTGAAGTCATAGCAATTTAAGAGACATAATAAAAATACACCTGTCCTCCCGTGGACCGGTGTATTGGAAAAGACCGGTGTATTGGAAAAGACCAGTGTATTGGAAAAGGAACCTCTGAGCGGCTCTTCTCAGCCCTGCTGTGAGAATGATGACTCACTTTATATTCAAAATGAGTCACTCACTGCACAATCAATGAGAAAAGAGTTGTCTGTAGTCAGATTCAGTATCATGAGGAGGCTACTTTGCCAATGAGGGTCTGTTTGCAGTTGGCACTTTTCGCTGTGAGCAGGGCTCATATAACACTATATTACTGAATCCATAAGTTTGCCAGAAATCGTCATAACTTATTAATTCATCATTTTTGATCACTTCCTCTATTTTGTGTAACACTTATTTTGATTTTCTCAAACTTTTTGAGGGGGAAAAAATATTCCATTGAGTCAGAACAATATTATCAAGTTCACGTCAACACCAAAGCTCACCTCAGCTCAGCTCATGGCAGCTCTTATCTAGCCCAACACCTGACCCATCTACAAAAACAACATCTCCCATAAACCCAGAGTTCCACCCATTGTTGACACACCAACCCTGAATGAAAAGATAAGACAGCAATCAGTGAATATACACTGTTATCTGAGAGATCTGTTTCCACTAGCTCATTTTCAGGTGTGAGAGGTTAGCGTTAGCGCCCTTTGAGAGAGAATGCCTGGTAGCAGAAACACACTGAAACGCCTGAGGTTAAGGGATCATTTGGGGCTATGGAAAGTCTGAGAGAATGACATCATCTGAATGCTCCCAGGGATGGAAAGCAAATCTCCTCTTTGGCAAAAATTGAGGGATTTGAAAGAAGTGTGGGGTAATAGTGTTTTCTCCAAGTAAACAGTCCAAACTACCGCCTGTGTGAAATAGTATCAGTCAATGTCCTGGGGTTCACGTCACTCAACAGTAAGAACTGTTTATGTGTTGTCAAGGCTCACGCCATGGAAATCTAAATAGATTGCTTGTTTTTTGTGGTAATTCCTGAAAGCCATCTCAGAGTAGGAGTGCTGATCTAGGATCAGGCGCCCCAGCCATATGATATTATTAATTATGATCAGCACTCCTACTCGAAGACACTTTATGAATAATGGCTCTGACTTGATATCCTCAAAAACCAAAGCACACCATAATGGTTGTCTTGGGAGTTTAAATAATTAATTGTCCCTTAATCGTAGATTATTCATCAATGAAATACAAAACCATTACCAACAATATACAACATGACTAGATGGTAAATTTACAATCCAAGGAAACACTTATGTACTTATGGATTTACACACTCATATGCCATTTCTCCTTGAAATCCAGCTGTTGTCTCACTGGTCCAAATTCCATGTAATCAGATGTCATGCCGCAACAACAGCAACGCTCTCAAAACAAGTTCTGTATGTATTAGTCACAATATAATAAACTGAAGCCATAGATACAGACAGACACTGGGGATAGAAGTGTTTATTTCTAAGGCCTACACTCACCAACTTAATGATGGTGTTGGAGTTGTGCCTGGCCATGCAGTCATGAATGAACAGGGAGTACAGGAGGGGACTGAGCACACACCCATGAGGGGCCCCCGTGTTGAGGATCAGCGTGGCAGATGTGTTGTTACCTACCCTTACCACTGAAAATGTCAGTGAAGACACTTGCCAGTTGGTCAGCGCATGCTCGGAATACACGTCCTGGTAATCCGTCTGGCCCTGTGGCCTTGTGAATGTTGACCTGTCTAAAGGTCTTACTCACATCGGCTACGGAAAGCGTGATCACACTGTCATCCGGAACAGCTGATGCTCTCATGCATGCATCAGTGTTGCTTGTCTCGAAATGAGCTTAGAAGTAATTTATCTCGTCTGGTAGGCTCGTGTACCTAGGCAGCTCGCGGCTGTGCTTCCCTTTGTAGTTTTTAATAGTTTGCAAGCCCTGCCACATTCGACGAGCATCGGAGCCAGTGTAGTACGATTCAATCTTAGTCCTGTATTGAAGCTTTGCCTGTTTGATGGTTCGTCTGAGGGCATAGCAGGATTTCTTATAATCCTGCTCCTTGAAAGCGGCAGCTCTACCCTTTAGCTTCGCGCGGATGTTGCCTGTAATTCATGGCTTCTGATTAGGGTATGTACGTACAGTCACTGTGGGGACGACGTCATCGATGCACTTATTGATGAAGCCAGTGACTGATGTGGTGTACTCCTCAATGCCATCGGAGGAATCCCGGTACATATTCCCGTCTGTGCTAGCAAAACAGTCCTGTAGCTTAGCATCTGCATCATCTGACCACTTCTTTATTGACTGAGTCACTGGTGCTTCCTGTTTTAGTTTTTGCTTGTAAGCAGGAATCAGGAGGATAGATATATGGTCAGATTTGCCAAATGGAGAGCGAGGGAGAGCTTTGTACACATCTCTGTGTGTGGAGTAAAGGTGGTCTAGAGTTATTTTTCCTCTGGTTGCACATTTAACATGCTGGTAGAAATGAGGTAAAACGGGTTTAAGTTTCTGTGCATTAAAGTCCCCGGCCACTACTAGCCACTAGCCAGGATGTTTGAATGTGATCAGGCTCAAGGTTCCTACAGTACAATACGCTGACAGAGGATGAAAGGGAGGAGAAGACAGAGGTGGAGGTGGAGCGAAAGAAGGGAAGGAGGGAGGGAAGGGTAGTTATCTCTCTCTCTTACAAGCCCCTGGGGTTCCATCCATCTTCGCCCTTCTCTGTGGAATCCCATTGAACTGATTTACAGAACGTCTGCTGAGACTCTAGTTCTAGGGCTCTGGCATGGCCTGATTGCTCCATCAAAGCACTCCAGGCTTGATTTTGCAAGGCAGAAGTCTCCCCTTTTCTCCCTCTCTCTCCTTCTCGCTCCTTTGTTTTTTCACCCCTTGTTTCTGGACCCACTCCCGTCGCGCCGCGGCTGCCAACTTTCCGCCTGCGCTCTCTGTCTCCGGAGTGGGCCGCCTCACCGCTGGAGCCACCTAGAGCATTATGGGTATTAGTAAGATTGAGACTTTCATGGCTGAGGCTTACAGTGTGCATCCCAAATGACATCCTATTCCCTATAAAGTGTGCTACTTTTCACCAGAGCCCTATGGCCTTATGCTCAAAGTAGAGCACTATAAAGGAAACAGGGGGCCATTTGAGACATGGCCCTAAACTTCCATGGCCGAGGCTTTAGAATGTGCCAAGCCCATGGCTTCTGCAGTAATGACAGTGTAATAGTGTGTAGACACACACAGCCAGGAGGTCGGTGATGGTGAATTATCTTTCACTTTCGCTGACCCCAGAACAGTAGAAAGGTGAAAGGCCTCATGGACGGGATAGGTTTGTTGTGACCTTGGATCTGTCCTCTGACATCCTTGGAGAAAATAGTGTCCCTTTGTGACTTAATCAAGACTATTTTGCTGCATTACTACTGCACAAGCAGTGTGTGTTATGTGTGTGTCTGCACATGCGTGCGTACGTGCATGTGTGTGTGTCCGTTTATCTGTGTGTGTGTTGGCGAGTGTTTCCCATGGCTCTCGTACAGTTGTTAAGCCCCAGACAGAGTAGCCTCTCTGGAGAGACATTAACCTGCTCAGCATCTCTCTGTTGACTGGGTTCAAAGACAGGAGTCAAGTGTGTCTGCTTATAGTGAAGAGGGAGGAACTAGACCCAGCAGGAGGAGCGACGTGTGTGTTTTTGCTACATACATACACTACCGTTCAAAAGTTTGGGGTCACTTAGAAATGTCCTTGTTTTTGAAAGAAAAGCACATTTTTTTGTCCATTAAACTAGCATCAAATTGATCAGAAATACAGTGTAGCCATTGTTAATATTGTAAATGACTATTGTAGCTGGAAACGGCTGATTTTTAATAGAATATCTACATAGGTGTACAGAGGCCCATTATCAGCAACCATCACTCCTGTGTTCCAATGGCATGTTGTATTAGGTAATCCAAGTTTATCATTTTAAAAGGCTAATTGATCATTAGAAAACCCTTTTGCCATTATGTTAGCACAGCTGAAAACTGTTGTACTAATTAAAGAAGTAATAAAACTGGCCATCGTTAGACTCGTTGAATATCTGGAGCATCAGCATTTGTGGGTTCAATTACAGGTTCAAAAGGGCCAGAAACAAAGAGCTTTCTTCTGAAACTCGTCAGTCTATTCTTGTTCTGAGAAATGAAGGCTATTCCATGCAAGAAATTGCCAAGAAACTGAAGATCTCGTACAATGCTGTGTACAACTCCCTTCACAGAACAGCGCAAACTGGCTCTAACCAGAATAGAAAGATGATTGGGAGGCCCCGGTGCACAACTGAGCAAGAGGACAAGTACTTTAGAGTGCCTCACAAGTCCTCAACTGGCAGCTTCATTAAATAGTACCAGCAAAACACCAGTCTCAACGTCAACAGTGAAGTGGTGACTCCGGGTTGCTGGCCTCCTAGGCAGAGTTGCAAAGAAAAAGCAATATCTCAGACTGGCCAATAAAAAGAAAAGATTAAGATGAGCAAAATAACAACACAGACACTGGACAGTATCCCGGAGTCGCCTCTTCACTGTTGACGTTGAGACTGGTGTAGGCTGTCTCGTCGTTGTTGGTAATCAAGCCTACTACTGTGGTGTTGTCTGCAAACTTGGTGATTGAGTTGGAGGTGTGCTTGGCTATACAGTCATGGGTGAACAGGGAGTACAGGAGGGGACTGAGCACGCACCCTTGTGGGTCCCCAGTGTTGAGGATCAGCAAAGTGGAGATGTTGTTTCCTACCTTCACCACCCGGAAGCAGCCCGTCAGTAAGTCCAGGACCCAATTGCACAGGGCGGGTTTGAGACCCATGGCCTCAAGCTCTGACATGCACTGTCAACTGTGGGACCTTATATAGACAGGTGTGTACCTTTCCAAATCATGTCCAATCAATTTAATTTGCCACAGGTGGACTCCAATCAAGTTGTAGAAACTTCCCAAGGAGGATCAATGGAAACAGGATGCACCTGAGCTGAATTTTGAGTCTCATAGCAAAAGGTCAGAATACTTATGAAAATAAAGTATTTCTGTTTTATATATTTAATAATTAATTTAATTAATTTGCTTTGTCATTATCGGGTATTGTGTGTAGATTGATCAGGAAAAAAAATATTTTTATCAATTTTAGAATAAGGCTGTAACGTAATTTTGGGGGCGATAAGTCAAGGGGCCTGAATACTTTCCAAATGCACTGTATGCATGCATGCATACATACCCACACATGCGTGTGTGTGCGCTCATGTGTGTATCCCTGCCTCCGATTGAGGGAGTATGTGTTTGTGTGTGTCTAAGAATCTCTTAGCCCTGTTGTGCAGATGTTTGAGTATTGCATCTCTCTCTCTCTCCTAATGTGGACTGTAGGCAGGCAGGCTAGCCATATGGACGAGAGGGGAGCTCTGGAAACATCCCATTACAAGTCATATATCACACTCCTGACAGCACCCATTCTGCGCTGTTTTCATTTCAATCATGAGTGCAGCTGCATGGGAGAACTCAGGGCTCCACCATGTTAACCCCCTACTGCCCAGGACAGCCACAGGTACCCCAACGTAGGGAGGTGGGGAGTCAAAGGTATAAGAAGAAAGGCTATCCTCTCACCTGGTGGCAGCTTTCTTGACTATTCAATATCTCACTTTATTTATCACATGATGGCAGAATAGTCAATGCAGTCTCGACGATACTGTAGAAGTGTATCCTCCTTGCTCAGAAAGGTAGAACAGTATGTTCCATGTCTTGATTTGGACACACGATAATGGAAACTACTCAAACATAAAGATCTACCACATGCATTTCTATTTGTCCTGCTCTGAGCCCATTTGTTTGACTCATATTGGTCCTCTAATGAACTACCCTCTCTTGAAATGAAAACAAAGTGAGTGAGAGTGGATTTGTTGAGATTCCTACTTGGTGAACCAGTGTTCTCTGCTCATATTGCCTATTTACAGACGATCAAACCCCCGCTTCCGCATGTAATCTATCCCACGTGCATTATTTTCCCAGAGAAGTCTATTAAAATGTAGCGTAGTACGGCCAACAGAGATGGGAGCAGAACCAATACAGTACCCCCGGTCGAGCCAACATACAGCCCTGCCTTTTATGTGATTTGTTGGGTACTCCTGAGGCCTTGCTTCACTTTCGATCCCAATCCATCTCCGGATGGGTACAGCTCACATCACAACTTCATGTCTCTGTAAAGTGCTGCAGTGTAAAAACGTATGTCCACCCTAGACGTTGTGACTTTGGTCTCAGGCCCAGGTTGCCTCCCTCTCCTTCTTTTCTCTTTTCTTCAGCCGCCCTCCTTCCTTCCTTCCCTCCCTCCCTCCCTCCATCCTCTCCTTCCCTCAGTGGGGAACCTGTTGCCGGGACAGGTAGGGAGGGGCGGAAAAGCAGGGGGACATTCCAGGCCCTGTTGTGCTCTCTCACTCCCTCCCACTCTCCCTCCCTCTCGGAGGAAAACAGCTGTGGCGTCCAGAGGAAACGCTGCCTTTTTTTCCCATCAGGCCGTTGCCTGTGATGGACAGGGGCCTGGTTTGGCTTGCGCTGCGAGGTAGGATGCAGTTTATGGGCCAGAACACAGAGGGAAAGGGGGTCGGGGGAGGAGGGACAGGCGCCACAGGACAGCTTTTGGCCGAATTTTCTGGCATATTCCCCCGTGGCTTCCGACTTCTTGACCCCAACATGAGAGCATCATGGGAGATGACTTTGCCCTACTCCTTAACCTTTGCCAGTCCTTATATGTCCCGTGCTAATATGTCTGGCTCGCAGTCTTTCTGTGTTTTCTTTCAATCAGGTATTAAGTAAAAGTTGATGCTGTGTTATTTCCTTTATCAATTGTGGGTCGGATATAATATCTATCCTTCCTTACTATCCTATGTATCTAGCTCTGTCAATCTGACCATCAATCATGTCCAGTGCACACGTATAAATACATACAATGGTACACCAAAAATGAGGGTAAGCGAATGAAGCAAATCAAATCTACTTCGAAGCAATCCAGAGTATTTTGGAAACATACATAAAAAATGTAACGTTTGCTTGGGGTAAGTGCTCAAGAACAGCATCTAGTCACAACAAGATGTAGGTGTAAAATGAGTCAGTCAGTACTCACAGACACCTAATAAAGTAAAGAGCACATTGGCCTAACGCCTCTCTCTCCTCTCTCTCTCTCTCTTTAGGCCTTTGTCTCCATCTCCCTGCTGTACTGGGGCATGCAGACATTCAGCCAATTGATTGCAGTCAAGAAGAAGACTACATGAGATTGTCAGTTCCCATTGGCTTACTGTACCTGGCTTCACCAAATGTTTGAAGGACTTTAGCCATGACTTTAGGTAGCCACACTTTACCATATATTAACCAACTTACAAGCTTCTATGAATCAAAGATGATATATAATGAGCATATCTTGCCTCGTAACAATATTTGTTAGTGTTTTTAATCGGACAAGCATATTATGTATGAATGGCCATAGGCACTATACCTATGGCCATGCATAGTGTTTCTACGCTTTATCTTATGGGAAGGTAGCTTTTCTGATTTTGTTCAAATTGTACTGTTATATGCTGCTATTGATTGACTGATTGATTACAATCAATACAATTACATTCCAGTTTAGTGAGCCATTGAGAATATTATGAATGACTTTTAAAACTTTACCTGTACAACAAATACCTCCTAAAACTGCAGGATAACTTTTCCTCTGATCCCTTTTTTCATGAAATATCATACTTCTTAACTCTATATTTTTCAGTTCCATTTATTTTTTATTTTACCCCCCTTTTTCTCCCCAATTTCGTGGTATCCAATTGTTAGTAGTTACTATCTTGTCTCATCGCTACAACTCCCGTACGGGCTCGGGAGAGACGAAGGTCGAAAGTCATGCGTCCTCCGAAGCACAACCCAACCAAGCCGCACTGCTTCTTAACACAGCGCGCATCCAACCCGGAAGCCAGCCGCACCAATGTGTCGGAGGAAACACCGTGCACCTGGCCCCCTCGGTTAGCGTGCACTGCGCCCGGCCCGCCACAGGAGTCACTGGTGCGCGATGAGACAAGGATATCCCTACCGGCCAAACCCTCCCTAACCCGGACGACGCTAGGCCAATGTGCGTCGCCCCACAGACCGGCCGGCTGCGACAGAGCCTGGGCGCGAACCCAGAGTCTCTGGTGCCCTAGACCACTGCGCCACCCGGGAGGCCTTCAGTTCCATTTTTGACTAAAAAGTTTTCTGTTACCTGTTTCACTCATCAATTTCAGAAATAAACGCTGTATTAGATATTCATGTATTTTATATAACTAAAACTGTGATTAATTCGTATTAGGGTATATGAATAAGTAACACTACAGTAGAAGCCTTCTCTACTTCACTACCATGGGCTGGAAAATAGTTTCAGGATTCTGCACCAGGTGGCACTATTGTTGCCTTAAGACGTCATTCATTTTATAGATAAGGTTTTGCCCCTAGATTCTGATCTTGGGTGAGTTTTGTATTTTCCCAAATAATAGTTAAGGTAAGGATTGGAGAAGGAAGATCTGTACCTGGGGTTGCCTAATACAGGTAACTGACAAAATAATAGAAACGCTTGAGTAAACTAGGGATTCAAAGTATATTGAAAACAGGTGCTTCCACACAGGTGTGGTTCCTGAGTTAATTAAGCAATTAACATCCCATCATGCTTAGGATCATGTATAAAAATGCTGGGCTGACCATTATTTTGGCTTCCATGGCTATGCCCCCATGGGATGACAATGCCCCCATCCACAGGGCAAGAGTGGTCACTGGAGCGGTTCTGGGGTGACACCAGAGACAGAGTTTTCCACCATCATCAACAAAACACCAAATTATGGAATTTCTCATGGAAGAATGGTGTCACATCCCTCCAACAGAGTTCCAGAATATATGCCAAGGTGCATTGAAGCTGTTCTGGCTTGTGGTGGCCCAATGCCCTATTAAGACACTTCATGTTGGTGTTTCCTTTATTTTGGTAGTTACCTGTACATCACACCGTGGGCAGCTGGCCTGGTCATAGAATAAAACAAACAAAAACAGTGTAGGTGGCCTACCCAATAGAAGCCTAGTTGAACTGCAGAAACGTGAGTAGACTCGTGGGCCTACAGTACATATCTCTGGTGCCTGTTATTCAATGTCCAATGAGCTGTTCACTTACTTACCGTCGGGCAGACGGTATCGGAGTATGAGGTCTGATACCCACAGGCTCAGAGACAGTTTCTATCTTCAAGCAATCAGACTGCTGAACACTTGAACTGGACTGGCCACCTGCTCTGATTCTCCTCACCTTAGCACACGTACACCCACACAGACATACACTTTTGTGTACGAAACAGTAAGAAAACACCTGCTCTTTCCATGGCATAGACTGACCAGGTCAATCCAGGTGAAAGCTATGATCCCTTATTGATGAACAGGGCTCCGGGCAGCCGAGCGGAAATGGAGGAAAACTCGCCTCCCTGCGGACCTGGCATCCTTTCACTCCATCCTCTCTACATTTTCCTCTTCTGTCTCTGCTGCTAAAGCCACTTTCTACCACTCTAAATTCCAAGCATCTGCCTCTAACCCTAGGAAGCTCTTTGCCACCTTCTCCTCCCTCCTGAATCCTCCTCCCCCTCCCCCCCCCTCCTCCCTCTCTGCAGATGACTTCGTCAACCATTTTGAAAAGAAGGTCGACGACATCCGATCCTCGTTTGCTAAGTCAAACGACACCGCTGGTTCTGCTCACACTGCCCTACCCTGTGCTCTGACCTCTTTCTCCCCTCTCTCTCCAGATGAAATCTCGCGTCTTGTGACGGCCGGCCGCCCAACAACCTGCCCGCTTGACCCTATCCCCTCCTCTCTTCTCCAGACCATTTCCGGAGACCTTCTCCCTTACCTCACCTCGCTCATCAACTCATCCCTGACCGCTGGCTACGTCCCTTCCGTCTTCAAGAGAGCGAGAGTTGCACCCCTTCTGAAAAAACCTACACTCGATCCCTCCGATGTTAACAACTACAGACCAGTATCCCTTCTTTCTTTTCTCTCCAAAACTCTTGAACGTGCCGTCCTTGGCCAGCTCTCCCGCTATCTCTCTCAGAATGACCTTCTTGATCCAAATCAGTCAGGTTTCAAGACTAGTCATTCAACTGAGACTGCTCTTCTCTGTATCACGGAGGCGCTCCGCACTGCTAAAGCTAACTCTCTCTCCTCTGCTCTCATCCTTCTAGACCTATCGGCTGCCTTCGATACTGTGAACCATCAGATCCTCCTCTCCACCCTCTCCGAGTTGGGCATCTCCGGCGCGGCCCACGCTTGGATTGCGTCCTACCTGACAGGTCGCTCCTACCAGGTGGCGTGGCGAGAATCTGTCTCCTCACCACGTGCTCTCACCACTGGTGTCCCCCAGGGCTCTGTTCTAGGCCCTCTCCTATTCTCGCTATACACCAAGTCACTTGGCTCTGTCATAACCTCACATGGTCTCTCCTATCATTGCTATGCAGACGACACACAACTAATCTTCTCCTTTCCCCCTTCTGATGACCAGGTGGCGAATCGCATCTCTGCATGTCTGGCAGACATATCAGTGTGGATGACGGATCACCACCTCAAGCTGAACCTCGGCAAGACGGAGCTGCTCTTCCTCCCGGGGAAGGACTGCCCGTTCCATGATCTCGCCATCACGGTTGACAACTCCATTGTGTCCTCCTCCCAGAGCGCTAAGAACCTTGGCGTGATCCTGGACAACACCCTGTCGTTCTCAACTAACATCAAGGCGGTGGCCCGTTCCTGTAGGTTCATGCTCTACAACATCCGCAGAGTACGACCCTGCCTCACACAGGAAGCGGCGCAGGTCCTAATCCAGGCACTTGTCATCTCCCGTCTGGATTACTGCAACTCGCTGTTGGCTGGGCTCCCTGCCTGTGCCATTAAACCCCTACAACTCATCCAGAACGCCGCAGCCCGTCTGGTGTTCAACCTTCCCAAGTTCTCTCACGTCACCCCGCTCCTCCGCTCTCTCCACTGGCTTCCAGTTGAAGCTCGCATCCGCTACAAGACCATGGTGCTTGCCTACGGAGCTGTGAGGGGAACGGCACCTCAGTACCTCCAGGCTCTGATCAGGCCCTACACCCAAACAAGGGCACTGCGTTCATCCACCTCTGGCCTGCTCGCCTCCCTACCACTGAGGAAGTACAGTTCCCGCTCAGCCCAGTCAAAACTGTTCGCTGCTCTGGCCCCCCAATGGTGGAACAAACTCCCTCACGACGCCAGGACAGCGGAGTCAATCACCACCTTCCGGAGACACCTGAAACCCCACCTCTTTAAGGAATACCTAGGATAGGATAAAGTAATCCTTCTCACCCCCCCCCCCCCCCCCTTAAAAGATTTAGATGCACTATTGTAAAGTGGCTGTTCCACTGGATGTCATAAGGTGAATGCACCAATTTGTAAGTCGCTCTGGATAAGAGCGTCTGCTAAATGACTTAAATGTAAAATGTAAATGATGTCACTAAATCCACTTCAATCAGTGTAGATGAAGGGGAGGAAACAGGTTCAAGAAAGATCTTTAAGCCTTGAGACAATTGACACCTGGATTGTGTATGTGTGCCATTCAGAGGGTGAATGGGCAAGAAGTGCCTTTGAACAGGGTATGGTAGTAGGTGCCAAGAACTGCAACGCTGCTGGCGTTTTTCGCGCTCAACAGTTTCCCGTACGTATCAAGAATGGTCCACCACCCAAAGGATATCCAGCCAACTTGACACAACTGTGGGAAGCATTGAAGACATCATGATTCCGCATCCCTGTTGAACGCTTTTGACACCTTGTGGGGTGGAGGAGGGGTGGGGGGGGGGCAATTCAATATTGCGAAGGTGTTCCCAATGTTTGGTATACTCAGTGTACACACATCCACAAAGACACACACATATACATTCATGCTATACACACATCACAACCGCTACTACCAGACTCTTACTATGACTGCTAAATACTGCACAATTTAAACACTTTCCCCCCAATCCCCCCTTCCCTGAAACACGTGTAAATATTGGACTATACATTGTGCCTTCCTGTATTATACTTATGCTAAAATGTTTATTCAATTCTACTGAGCCATTTACTTTATGTACGTGTTCTTATACTATATTGTTTCTTATTGTTGCGTTGTTGTGTTCGTATCCCGTACACACGACTAATCAAATTTGAAACAATGTCTCTGCAGACATGATCATGGTTGGTATAGAAGTGTATCAGAGTCACTAGCTGAGCCCTGGTCTTCTGATGCTACTGTTTGTTCTGTTGTTGTTGTGTGAAAACACTGTGAATTATTCAGAAACAAACAGGAGAGTCAGATGGCTTCTGTCTCACATATTCCCTCAGCACTGTTTGATATTGCACTGTCGCTTTCCAAAATGCCAGTATGTTACACAGCATATGCCAAATAAAGCTACATGAAAGATGTGTTCCATTCAGTCAGTAGCATTTACTGCAGGTTGTTTTGGTGTAGGAAAGGATATCACATGCACTGTTATTTGGCGATACACAGTTAACAGGATTTTGCCTCTTACCTGTAAGGTAGGCTTCGACCAAGATGTACTGTTATGGAGTGTAGGCGAGCCTGCTCCTTTTTACGTCCAAGGACTTTATTTGTTATGCAAATGTTGACCCTGTGTTTTGCTTGATCATGTCACATGACCTGGATTTTAACCTTTATTTGAAGCCTTTTCCAGAAATGATAATTACACAAAAAATTTAAGCAATTGTCATAGGATGGTGCTGGACCATCTGATCCAGGTCATGTGACAGAGGTAAACTGGCTCTGGCAGCCAAAACAGCCAAAAACGACATCTAAATGTGAATTGATTCTCATTGTGATACAGTTATAGAAACATAAAGCCCTTTACTCTCATTGCAAATCAAAATCATTTCACAAATGCAAATTATACAGTCACTGTATACGTTTAACTCTGTTTTAACAGTATTTGTCAGTTACAAAACTTTTCTGACGTCCTTCCATTACACACAGGTGTTCGGAGATTCTAGATATCTCATAAGAATAGCTGGTCGTCTCTGCTTTCGTAAACGAGAGCTGTAACATGGACATATGGCCGTGTGGGGACCCTAACCATATAAAAGTGTGTAATAATTTAACATTTAGCTTATTGAAAATTATATCTTGCCGATATGAAAGTATCAGCGTTTCGACAGAGCATTTGGGCAGCGTCAGACCCCCTCCCCCCAGCATATAGGTACTCGAAACATCCATGTAGTCATGGATGGACCCGAGCTCACCCACTGGGGAGCAAGGCCCATTCAATCAGATTGAGCAACAACAAAAAAATACATTATTATATATTTTTTAATGCTCTACTTGTCAGTGTTCCAAATGGGACATTATTTTTCGTATTTACCTAAACATGCAGGTTAGGGTAAGGGACGTGGTTAAGGATAGGGTTTAGAGTAAGGTCATCCCAAGGATCTCTCTTAGCATCTACCGTTTGAAAACATTTTACCCACAATGCATTTAGCCTTGGAACATGCCATTAGCCTAATGTTCCCCAATTACCATATTCCCCCAAAGCCGGCTTGCCTGTCACATTCTCTGACCGGGAAACATGAAGGACCTCTCTCTATAATTATGTGGAAAAACAATTAAGCATTAACATTCCTTTAGCTTAACTATGAGCGTTTTAATTGATAAACATGATCCCTTTTGGTAGCAACATTAAATCATAAAATGCATGAACAGGAAGGGTAACCTATTTGTACCGGGGGACGTGCAGAATGTTGTTTGGCAACAATCTTATTGCCGGCGTTCTGACCATAAACATACGTTTCTTCTCTTTTCACAGGGGATCAACAATATGCAACTTCGGGAAAATATCGGACAGTAAGTAGGCCTACATTTTTCCTCACAGGTCGTAATGCTTGGCTGCCATAATCAGGGCATTGTAGGGCTGGATATGGCTCGACAACGTACCTCAATCCAGGGATGGAAGATGTCGCTGTCTTGCTACTTATCCCAGTTGACAAATTTAGATGATTTAAATACTGCTAGTTTTTAATTAATGCTAGGTAGCAGAAGCCACAGCAGCCATTTTGGAATGGCATGTAGAACGTTGTGTTAACGTTGTGTTAAACAACAAAGGATAGTCAGCAAATCAGGCAGCAGAAATGTAATCATCCGAGATATCAAAAGGACTGAACATCCATGATATCAAAATGATAATTTTAAGGTTATATGGTGTTTTGTTTAAATGTCCTTTTTTTTTTTACAAACATTGGAGTAAAAGAAGCTTATATTTTGGGTTCTGATGGGGTACAATTATTGAACTAAACTCTTGAGGCATTTCTAAGTTATATTCTTCAAGAATCAGTTGGTACATACAGTGGGGAGAACAAGTATTTGATACACTGCCGATTTTGCAGGTTTTCCTACTTACAAAGCATGTAGAGGTCTGTAATTTTTATCATAGGTACACTTCAACTATGAGAGACGGAATCTAAAACAAAAATCCAGAAAATCACATTGTATGATTTTTAAGTAATTAATTTGCATTTTATTGCATGACATAAGTATTTGATACATCAGAAAAGCAGAAGTTAATATTTGGTACAGAAACCTTTGTTTGCAATTACAGAGATCATACGTTTCCTGTAGTTCTTGACTAGGTTTGCACACACTGCAGCAGGGATTTTGGCCCACTCCTCCCTACAGATCTTCTCCAGATCCTTCAGGTTTCGGGGCTGTCGCTGGGCAATACGGACTTTCAGCTCCCTCCAAAGATTTTCTATTGGGTTCAGGTCTGGAGACTGGCTAGGCCACTCCAGGACCTTGAGATGCTTCTTACGGAGCCACTCCTTAGTTGCCATGGCTGTGTGCTTCGTGTCGTTGTCATGCTGGAAGACCCAGCCACGACCCATCTTCAATGCTCTTACTGAGGGAAGGAGGTTGTTGGCCAAGATCTCGCGATACATGGCCCCATCCATCCTCCCCTCAATACGGTGCAGTCGTCCTGTCCCCTTTGCAGAAAAGCATCCCCAAAGAATGATGTTTCCACCTCCATGCTTCACGGTTGGGATGGTGTTCTTGGGGTTGTACTCATACTTCTTCTTCCTCCAAACACGGCGAGTGGAGTTAGACCAAAAAGCTCTATTTTTGTCTCATCAGACCACATGACCTTCTCCCATTCCTCCTCTGGATCATCCAGATGGTAATTGGCAAACTTCAGACAGGCCTGGACATGCACTGGCTTAAGCAGGGGGACCTTGCGTGCGCTGCAGGATTTTAATCCATGACGGCGTAGTGTGTTACTAATGGTTTTCTTTGAGACTGTGGTCCCAGCTCTCTTCAGGTCATTGACCAGGTCCTGCCGTGTAGTTCTGGGCTGATCCCTCACCTTCCTCATGATCATTGATGCCCCACGAGGTGAAATCTTGCATGGAGCCCCAGACCGAGGGTGATTGACCGTCATCTTGAACTTCTTCCATTTTCTAATAATTGCGCCAACAGTTGTTTCCTTCTCACCAAGCTGCTTGCCTATTGTCCTGTAGCCCATCCCAGCCTTGTGCAGGTCTACAATTTTATCCCTGATGTCCTTACACAGCTCTCTGGTCTTGGCCATTGTGGAGAGGTTGGAATCTGTTTGATTGTGTGTGGACAGGTGTCTTTTATACAGGTAACGAGTTCAAACAGGTGCAGTTAATACAGGTAATGAGTGGAGAACAGGAGGGCTTCTTAAAGAAAAACTAACAGGTCTGTGAGAGCCGGAATTCTTACTGGTTGGTAGGTGATCAAATACTTATGTCATGCAATAAAATGCAAATTAATTATTTAAAAATCATACAATGTGATTTTCTGGATTTTTGTTTTAGATTCCGTCTCTCATAGTTGAAGTGTACCTATGATAAAAATTACAGACCTCTACATGCTTTGTAAGTAGGAAAACCTGCAAAATCGGCAGTGTATCAAATACTTGTTCTCCCCACTGTATAATACATTTACTGCATGAGTCCAAAAATAGATGTAGTATAACCGGTGTCACTGTGCTGGCTTAGTATGTAGAGCTGCCTCACTGAACTTGAACCAGGGCCCTCTAACTCGTCAACACACATGACCACGCGCTTGACAACGTACGAGCCGTTTGAGCTATACAAAAGTTAGCTGTGGAGTGATGTTAAGATTCGCTCTTAACTCTGTTACAGTAGCGTAACCTTTAAATGCGTAGTGCACAAGCTCTGTGACACCGATCAATGTCTATTTTAGATAGAAATTAAGCTACAACCATAGGCTTCAGAATCCAATTTGATAGGATTACTTCTCCAACTCACTCCACCTATCATCACTTTGAGACGAGCCAAAGCATGCCGTCTCATTTCTAAGAATTCCTCACCATTCAGAGGCTCTATTAGGAAATAAAGGCATACAAATGCCAGACTCAATGTTTGAATAGAATGTGTCAAGCCCAATTAGTCTAGAGGTAGTGCTGCAATTCGTTCTACATTATGTACAGAGTGTGTAGGCCATATACGTTTGCGAGGCTGTTGGTTATGATGCTTCCAGATGTGTACTGTTTGTCTTTAAATATCAATTAAGCCTGTTGTATGTGTATCAGTCTATCATGTAAACTCAGCAATAAAAGAAACATCCTCTCACTGTCAACTGCGTTTATTTTCAGCAAACTTAACGTGTAAATATTTGTATGAACATAACAAGATTCAACAACTGAGACATAAACTGAACAAGTTCCACAGACGTGTGACTAACAGAAATTGAATAATGTGTCCCTGAACAAAGGGGGGGTCAAAATCAAAAGTAACAGTCACTATCTGGTGTGGCCCCCAGCTGCATTAAGTACTGCAGTGCATCGCCTCCTCATGGACTGCACCACATTTGCCAGTTCTTGTTGTGAGATCTTACCCCATTCTTTCACCAAGGCACCTGCAGGTTTCCGGACATTTCTGGGGGGAATGGACCTAGCCCTCACCCTCCGATCCAACAGGTCCCAGACGTGCTCAATGGGATTGAGATCCGGGCTCTTCGCTGGTCATGGCAGAACACTGACATTCCTGTCTTGTAGGAAATCACGCACAGAACGAGCAGTATGGCTGGTGGTATTGTCATGATGGTATTGTCATGCCGATCAGGATGAGCCTGCAGGAAGGGTACCACATGAGGGAGGAGGATGTCTTCCCTGTAACGCACAGCATTGAGATTGCCTGCAACGACAACAAGCTCAGTCCAATGATGCTGTGACACACCGCCCCAGACCATGACGGACCATCCACCTCCAAATCGATCCCGCTCCAGAGTACAGGCCTCGGTGTAACGCTCATTCCTTCGACGATAAACGCGAATCCGACTATCACCCCTGGTGAGACAAAACTGCGACTCGTCAGTGAAGAGCACTTTTTGCCAGTCCTGTGTGGTCCAGCGACGGTGGGTTTGTGCCCATAGGCGACGTTGTTGCCGGTGATGTCTGGTGAGGACCTGCTTTACAACAGGCCTACAAGCCCTCAGTCCAGCCTCTCTCAGCTTATTGCAAACAGCAATGATGGAGGAATTGTGCGTTCCTGGTGTAACTCGGGCTGTTGTTGCCATCCTGTACCTGTCCCGCAGGTGTGATGTTCGGATGTGCCGATCCTGTGCAGGTGTTGTTACACGTGGTCTGCCACTGCGAGGACGATCAGCTGTACGTCCTGTCTCCCTGTAGGGCTGTCTTAAGCGCCTCACAGTACGGACATTGCAATTTATTGCCCTGGCCACGTCTGCAGTCCTCATGCCTCCTTGCAGCATGCCTAAGGCACGTTCACGCAGATGAGCAGGGACCCTGGGCATCTTTATTTTGGTGTTTTTCAGAGTCAGTAGAAAGGCCTCTTTAGTGTCCTAAGTTTTCATAACTGTGACCTTCATTGCCTACCGTCTGTAAGCTGTTAGTGTCTTAACGACCGTTCCACAGGTGCATGTTCATTAATTGTTTATGGTTCATTGAACAAGCATGGGAAACAGTGTTTAAACCCTTTATTAACTACATAACAGATGTCATAAGAAGATAGCTAGATCTGTGAAGTTATTTGGATTTTAAAAAACGGCAGGGTCCTGAAAAAGGGACGCGTCTTTTTTTGCAGAGTTTATATCTGAAATTGAATCTTAACTGTAGATACCTGTAGTAGAATTGGGCTTGTTGCATCTCTACACAAAGCATTGTTAGTTATAATGGGGCGGCAGGTAGCCTAGTGGTTAGAGCGTTGGACTAGTAACCGAAAGGTTGCAAGATCCCCGAGCTGACAAGGTAAAAATCTGTTGTTCTGCCGCTGAACAAGGCAGTTAACCCACAGTTCCTAGGCCATCATTGAAAATAAGAATTTGTTCTTAACTGACTTGCCTAGTTAAATAAAGGAAAAATAAATCAGGGTGTGGGAGAATATCTCCCCCTGGGTTTACCCTAATGAAAAAGGAAAGACAATCAAGCTCTCACAAGGCACCCCCTTGTGCCAAAGGAAATGCAATGCAATTAGGAACACTCCTTTTCCCCTACAAACATAATGAAACCAGTATCTGTTTTCCTCCACTTCCACTTGTTTTGTCTCCGTTTTAATACTTCATTAGACGGACTGAACTAAATTGTAAATGAATGCAATAAGACTCAGACTGCATGAATGTCCACTTTACTGCATGGCACACCATGTGCATCCGTTCCCTAGTCCCAGAATACTATGTATCAAGTAGTGACATCATACATTAAGGATGCCCATAGGTGTCAAACCTAGTACACAACACCAATATTTGTGAGATATCCTGTATGAGATATTATACAGTAGTTGTATTGTACCTGACTTGTTTTGTTTTGGCCTCTTCAATAGCTGCACTGAGAGACAGCATGCCTGTAAGTGATATCAACATCACAGTGTTTTGTGTTATGACAGCGTCAGAAGCCACAGCGTCATTTTGTCAGTTGTCACACGTTGATACTAGCTGTCTTCTTATGACATCTGTTATGTAGTTAATATGACTTTTTTTTTTCTCTGACTAAAGAAAAGATTGTTTCCTCTCTATCTCAGTCTAAAACGATCTAAACAGTTCCATGATATCATCCAACAAATTAATGTCTTCTACAGGCCCACGTGTATCACTTGCAGACAGAGTTATTGGGTGAGTAAAGCATCTCTGCATCTCCCGCGGGGAACACCAAGCCTTCAGCACAAGATCTCAGGCAGACATCAATAAGAATGCATAGACACTAATGCTATTACTGAATCCTTATTTGTCAGAACGCTTGATTCAATCTCTGTTCTATTCTTGTCTTAAACGTCCCCCACTGAAAAATACTCCAGGATGAATTCTGAGTGAACGCCTATAGTATGGACAGGGATAGCTCAGTATATTTTAATATACACTATATATACAAAAGTATGTGGACACCCCATCAAATTAGTGGATTTGGCTATTTCAGCCACACCCATTGCTGACAGGTGTATAAAATCGATCACTCAGCCATGTAATCTCCATAGACAAACATTGGCAGTAGAATGGCCCTTACTGAAGAGCTCAGTGATTTAACAAGTCAAATAATTGCCCGGTTAGAGCTGCCACAGTCAACTGTAAGTGCTGTTATTGTGAAGTGGAAATGTCTAGGAGCAACAACGGCTCAAAGCGGCGCAAAGTGGTAGGCCACACAAGCTAACAGAATAGGACCGCTTAGTGCTGAAGCTTGTAGTGTGTAAAAATCGTCTATCCTCGGTTGCAGCACTCACTTCCGAGTTCCAGACTGCCTCTGGAAGCAACGTCAGTACAGGAACTGTTCGTCGGGAGCTTCATGAAATTAGTTTCCATGGCCAAGCAGCTGCACTAAAGCCTAAGATCACCATGAGCAATGCCAAGTGTCAGCTGGTGTGGTGTAAAGCACGCTGCCATTGGACTCTGGAGCAGTGGAAACGGCACCAGCCAGCTGATGGGCAGAGCCACAACGACAAATGTGATTTTTCTTCTCCCACTGGCATAAAATGTTCTAGTGACTCATGTTATGGTAATAGCCTTGTGCTACCAACTGTGGCACTGGAGGGGGTAGTACACACACACACACACACACACACACACACACACACACACACACACACACACACACACACACACACACACACACACACACACACACACACACACACACACACACACACACACACACACTCGATCGGACACATCGATCTGACAAATCTCCACTATCCCATCCATCTCCAATCTCTCCAAAACATAACACTGCCTTGTCTTGTGCTCTTGTACCCTGTCTTATACTGTAGAATTGACAGATGGAGAAGTTGAGAGAACATAGAGGCCCATTTAGAATGAGTGATGACATGAGGACAGTGTGGAGGAGGTCTGTGGAGAACAACTGTGAATCCCTTCAAGGTTCATGCTCCCATGCACCTCTCTGGGGGCATATACACAATGAGAGGCCCAACTCTCCAATAGGTCATTAAGCTCGAGACCCTGGGTCTCGACCCCGCCCTGTGCAACTGGGTCCTGGACTTTCTGAAGGGCCGCCCCCAGGTGGTGAAGGTAGGAAACAATCTCTCCACCCCGCTGATCCTCAATACTGGGGCCCCACAAGGGTGCGTTCTCAGCTCTCTCCTGTACTCCCTGTTCACCCATGACTGCGTGGCCATGCACGCTTCCAACTCAATCATCAAGTTTGCAGATGATACTGCAGTGGTAGGCTTGATTACCAACAACGACGAGACGACCTACAGGTAGGAGGTGAGGGCCCTCAGAGTGTGGTGTCAGGAAAATAACCTCTCACTCAACGTCAACAAAACAAAGGAGATGATCGTGGACTTCAGGAAACAGCGGAGGGAGCACCCCCCATCTACATCGACGGGACAATAGTGGAAAGTTTTAAGTTCCTCGGCGTACACATCACGGACCAACTGAAATGGTCCACCCACACAGACAGTGTGATGAAGAAGGCGCAACAGCGCCTCTTTAACCTCAGGAGGCTTAAGAAATTTGGCATGTTACCTAAAACACTCACAAACTTTTACAGATGCACAATCGAGAGCATCTTGTCGGGCTGTATCACCGCCTGGTTTGGAAACTGCACTGCCCTCAACCGCAAGGCTCTCCAGAGGGTAGTGCGGTTTGCACAACGCATCACCAGGGGCAAACTACCTGCCCTCCAGGACACCTACAGCATCCGATGTCACAGGAAGGCCAAAAAGATCATCAAGGACAACAACCACACGAGCCACTGCCTGTTCACCCCGCTATCATCCAGAAGGCGAGGTCAGTACAGGTGCATCAAAGCTGGGACTGAGAGACTGAAAAACAGCTTCTATCAAGGCCGTCAGACTGTTAAACAGCCATCACTAACATAGAGAGGCTGCTGCCAACATACATACTCAATCTCTGGCCACTTTAATAAATGTACTTAATAAAGATATCACTAGTCACTTTAAATAACACCACTTTAATAATGTTTACATATCCCACATTACTAATCACATTTGTATATACTGTTCTATACCATCTACTGCAAAATCCCTATATTTATATGTACATATTCTTATTCACCCCTTTACATTTGTGTGATAAGGTAGTTGTTGTGAATTTGTTAGATTACTTGTTAGATATTAATGCATTGTCGGAACTAGAAGCACAAGCATTTTGCTACACTCGCATTAACATCTGCTGACCATGTGTATGTGACCAATAAAATTGTATTTGATTTGATTTGAATAGGGACCCATATTGTAGTTGCTGTAGTATACTGGGGATGGCACTTATGTAATATCCTATTATTATAGCCAGCCAGCCATTCTATACTCCAACCACTATACGGTGGCTATATTTAGCATAGAGAGGGAAGAAGCTTTAGGTGGGGTAGTCATTATATGTGTTTGTTGAAATAGCATACTTCATTCCATATGTACTATTTGTGAGACAACATGCTTTGCCATCCATTAGTGAGACTAGGTCATAGGATTACTGTACAGATACCGTAAAAGTATCTGTTTAGGGAAAAAACGTTTAAAAGTTAATATTCTGTTAACTCACATCCAAATAATGTTGTTGACTCGTCCTATACTCACATTTGTGGCCATAGAACATGATGTCATGTTGGATCATTGGCCGAGCTGGCCAATCAGCAGTCTACCCACATTAATATTTTTAAAGACCGGTATACACACATACCATTCTATTTGTTGGAGTACTCCTACACCATTCCAACAGAGAAAAGCTGCTTTTTAACATATTTAATTAAAAATAATTCAAAAGGAAAACTATTTCACTCATATTGTAATTAATTATAGCTCATATTTCCTAGAAATCTGGAAACACTGGACAGTTATTTTAAATATAGCTTATATCTTTAGTATATAGCTTATATAATGTGTCTACAGTATACAGCTTATATACAGTTTATAGCTTCATCATATAGCTCTATATTTGCTAAGTAGTAATATTTGATTAGTAAGCCCACAGGCTGAAGCCTCATCTGTGTGGTGGATGATCTACAGAAGACAACAGTCAATTATACAGTGATGCTAAGATCAATAACGATTGTGTCAGGAAGTGGAATGACGTAGGTCTAATCTATGCCCTGGTTCATACTTTGCTTGAGTGACTATTCATCCCCACAGCGACTGAGTGTTTTCATTCATAGTAGGGATGATGTAAGCACGGCACAACAGACAATCTGACTCACCTAGCTACTGCACGTTGATCATAATGCAATTCTATTAGCATTTACGTAGTGGTGCTTTCATGTCGTTCAGCCGCCTTTGTTTTGGTCTGCGTCACTGGACCCATCCATAGCATGGCATGATGCGTGTGCGTGGATGCTCCCTCCAAAAAAAGAAGCCAGCCACTACCACCCTACTATATACACTAATTGCACAATCATGGGTTAGCACTAAAAATACACTGTATAGTAAATCCATATTGAATTTGAAACCTGGAGTGGAATATGACAAGTACATGTTCTATATTGCTGATATAATGTGATAAACAACTGCTAGGGAATGATATGTTCTCTACGCCAATGTGATGCGCATTCTCCCAACCCCCGACTGTCACATGGGAGAAAATGTCAATACCTAGACTGGAGCCAGGCCCACTGGCAAACAACACAAATACCATTGGCCTCGGTCGGCTAAAGACTGAGAGAGAGCCTGTAGGTGTTTCTGAAAACATAAATGGTATTGGCAGATTTGGCACATTGGTCAATCATTTCACCTCTATTTTTCGCTCATTGTTTCAGGCATCTGATATTCAATTCAATACACTGAGAGCTTAGTGTCCAATGAGACAGCCATTATTTGGGAGGTTATGTGAAAGGTGTGGAGGCGATAGATAGCTGACTATGTATAATCCGGCGGCTGTTAAATTAATTGGTGGGTATTAGCTTTGGTCCAAATAGCAGAGTAGACTGCTGGGAGGCGTAGTGTTTTGTCCGACATGTTCTCTCTTTTGTAAGGCTGGTACATAACAGCAGCAAGTTGTACATTCTGTATGAGTAGAAATAATGTCACTGCTTTTCAGCAGTAGCTGTTATTGTATTCATATGTTGTGTGCTTCCTTGGTGAACACATGTCGTCAAACTATAATATATTGTATCCCTCCAGTCTTTTCCCTTTGAATTTCAGCTACAGCCATAGAAAACACATACTGTATTTGAAGTATTTAAAATGTCAAGGACCCTGCCTATCATTTTTCCTATTGATTCTGAATGTAATTTGCCTTGGGCTGCTATCCAATAGCCCTCCACAGCTGCAGCACCACAGTGATGAGAGAATATTACTCCTGATTCATGTCTGTTGAGCACGACACCCCCTCCCCGAGACCCCCGGCCCTTGCCCCTTTCACATCCCATCAGTTCAATCAAGAGGTGTTCCCACAGGTCGCCGCGGTTACCACCTGCCTGCTGAATGCTAATGGTGACAAGCGCAACGGCAACGGGAGAGAGAGAACAGAAGAGAGAAAGTGAGGGATAGGGAAAGCGGGAGAGGGTGAGAGAAAGAGTGGGAGAGAGAGTGAGAGGGAGAGAGAGAGAGAGAAAGCGCGAGAGAGAGAGAGAGAGAGGGAGAGAGAGAGCGGGAGCTCAGGACATCAGCCTCACGAGGGAATAGTGGGGGAGCAGAAAGAGAAGGAGAGGAGGGATAAGGGTGACGTAAGCAGTGAGTATGGGAACTGATTATCATTGCGGACAAGCGGAGATCGTTCTGTGCTTTTTATCACTCTCCCTCTCACACACACACTCCCCCTTTTCTATTGGAGTGTCTATCCTCTAGCACTGACTGCTTCTAAACAAACACACACTTACACACACAAACACAGCCACACACGCATACTCTTACACACACAGCAGACGGGGGGGTCTAACACACACACACTCACAAACACACACACTCACATACACACCATCTGATGACAAACCTACGCTCTCCTCCAGTACATTCAGCGGGGACATGATGTGAGTGAGTGTGTGTATTTTGTATGTGAGCGTGTGAGAAAGAGCAAGATGCCTGTGTGTGAGAGTGTGTAAGCGTCATCTGTAAACATCTGTCTGGAAGACTACTCCCTGCTCCCGGCAGTCTGCCTTGGCTATCCAGCAGGTGAGTATCATGTTGATACTGCAGTCTATTGTTTGTTCGTTCATTGACCGTATGCGAGCGTGTATTTAGTGGGTGTGTAATGAAGTGGGTGTATTTGTTCATGTGTAGTGTCAGCTACTCTAGTTGTATCGCTGGTGTCTCTTGCAGTAGAATCCTCTACCGGGTATCATATTGCCGATGAATTAATTGATAGATGCAGCAACAGTGTTTGATAACCTGCGGTGGCACCACTGGAAATGAATCAAGCCTATCAGTATCACGGTGCTGCTACTACAAATACAGTTCACTGCTCGTGGATTTAGACTCGCAGCATTGAGACATTTGCTAAAGGGTTGAAGTACTGCTGTGATGCTGTTGTTGCAGTTCTATGGACATTATGATGAGGATTATGTGCATTATACTGTATGTGTACAAGTGGAGGCTGGTGGGAGGAGCTATAGGAGGACAGGCTCATTGGAATGGAATGGAAAAGGGAAAGGGGGTACAACGGAACGCCTTCAACTGAAATGTGTCTTCCGCTTTGAACCCAACCCTCTCTGAATCAGAGATGTCCGGGGGGGGCTGCCTTAATTGACGTCCACGTCTCAGACTAGAGGGAATGGAGTCAAACGTGGCTTCCATGTGTTTTATGTGTTTGATACCATTCCATGTATTACATTCCAGCCATTTACATTGAGGCCGTTCTCTTATAACTCCTCTCACCAGCCTCCACTGATGTAAAAGGATTATAAACAATAGAGAATGAGAATCATTTTAAAGCATGTTGCTTTCCTGTATATCTAACACTCGTAGGGAACAGAGTGTAAATGTGAATTACAAGACAAATATAACAACTAGTATTTATGATAGCGATAAGTATGTACGAGTCCTAGAGAGGGATTGCAGAGTAGCGATATGTATTTGTCACACAAGCAATAGATCAACGTTTATGGGAGGGAGTGCCAATGCCTGTAGCGAACGATTTGATTGACTTCTGTGATTTTTCGCAGTCTAAATAGCATAATAATGCATACATGGCACCACATTATGGTCTATTTAGCCACAGATACTGAATGTATTTCAGAGATGTACAGTATATTCTTCTTAAGTCATCTGTCAGTTCTGTACAATTGGATCAATAATATATAATATATAGCACTATATATAGTGCATTCGGAAAGTATTCCGGCCCCTTGACTTTTTCCACATTTTGTTACGTTACAGCCGTATTCTACAATTGATTAAATTGTTATTTTCGCTCATCAAGCTACACACAATAACCCATAATGACAAAGCAAAATATTTTTTGTAAATGAAATGTCAATGAAATATAACATTTACATAAGTATTCAGACACTTTACTCAGTACTTTGTTGAAGCACCTTTTGTCACGATCGTCGTAATGAGCGGACCAAGGCGCAGCGTGAGTATAGTTCCACATATCTTTAATCTCCGTGAAACAAACAAAACAATAAAGAAACAACGAAACGTGAAGTCATGATGTGCACACAGGCAACTAAACACAAACAATATCCCACAAAGCACAGGTGGGGAAATGGCTACCTAAATATGATCCCCAATCAGAGGCAATGATAAACAGCTGCCTCTAATTGGGAACCATATTAGCACCAACATAGAAATAGACATACTAGAACACCGCCTAGTCACGCCCTGACCTACTACACCGTAGAGAACCAAGGGCTCTCTATGGTCAGGGCGTGACACCTTTGGCAGCGATAACAGCCTCAAGTCTTATTGGGTATGACACTACAAGCTTGGTACACCTGTATTTGGGGAGTTCCTCCCATTCTTCTCCCATGCATATCCTCTCAAGCACTGCCAGGTTGGATGCTGCACAGCTATTTTCAGGTCTCTCCAGAGATGTTCGATCGGGTTCAAGTCCGGGCTCTGGCTGAGCCACTCAATGACATTCAGAGAGTTATCTCGAAGCTACTCATGCGTTGTCTTGGCTGTGTGCTTAGGGTCGTTGTCCTGTTGGAAGGTGAACCTTCGCCCCAGTCTGAGGTCCTGAGCGCTCTGGAGCAGGCTTTCATCAAGGATCTCGCTTCACTTTGCTCCGTCCATCTTTCCCTCGATGCTGACTAGTCTCCCAGTCCCTGCCGCTGAAAAACATCCCCACAGCATGATGCTGCCACCACCATGCTTCACTGTAGGGATGGTGCCAGGTTTCCTCCAGACGTGACGCTTGGCATTCAGGCCAAAGAGTTCCATCTTGGTTTCATCAGACCAGAGAATCTTGTTTCTCATGGTATGAGAGTCCTTTAGGTGCCTTTTGGCAAACTCCAAGCGGGCTGTCGTGCCTTTTACTCAGGAGTGGCTTCCGTCTGGCCACTCTACCATGAAGGCCTGATTGGTGGAATGCTGCAGAGATGGTTGACCTTCTGGAAGGTTCTCCCATCTCCACAGGGGAACTCTGGAGCTCTGTCAGAGTAACCATCGGGTTCTTGGTCACCTCCCTGACCAAGGCCCTTCTCCCCTGATTGCTCAGTTTGGCCGGGCGGCCAGCTCTAGGAAGAGTCTTGGTGGTTCCAAACTTCTTCCATTTAGGAATGATGGAGTCCACTGTCTTCTTTTGGTACGCTATCCTGTCTCGGAGCTCTACTGACAATTCCTTCAACCTCATGGCTTGGTTTTGCTCTGACATGCACTGTCAACTGTGGGACCTTATATAGACAGGTGTGTGCCTTTCCAAATCATGTCCAGTCAATTTAAGATACCACAGGTGGACTCCAATCAAGTTGTGGAAACACCTCAAGGATGAGCTTTGGAAACAGGGTGCAGCTGAGCTCAATTTCGAGTCTCATAGCAAAGGGTCTGAATACTTATGTAAATAAGGTTAAAACAAATATATAATACCTTATTTATTATAAAAAAATATTTTTGCTTTGTCACTAAGGGGTATTGCGTGTAGATTGATTAGAACAAAAATATAATTTAATCCTTTTAGAATAAGGCTGTAACGTAACAAAATGTGGAAAAGGGGAAGGGTTCTGAATACTTTCCGAATGCACCGTACGTGTCCATGCATATTCAAGTGTCTCAAGGGTTCCTTAAGTTTAGAACTGTGCGTTTACTATGGGTATGTTCAGGACATCCACATACAAACTATGCCTGTGCACAGATACACATATATGCGCAGACACACACGTACACGCACACGAATTCATGCATACTAGTACACACACACACGGATGATTTCATGCCAGCTCTTTCATTATGAAATAGTTGTGCACTGAGGTGGTAAAGTAATGTTACATGCATTTGTTGCTGTGAGGTTTTATAATTGGTCAGAAGGAATTGGGTCAAAAAGGAAGGAAGTTGGCTCTGAGAGTAACACAGGTGCATTAAGAGAGAGGAACATTTAGCTTCAGTAGCCCACAGAGCACAATACCCCAGGCTATATACTGTAGCAACCGACTAACCCCAAAACACTCATTCACACACACACACTCACACATGATTTATTTCTCTTTACATGAATGTGTAACGCTTTTTGAACCCTTCTCAATAGTTAAAGTAGTTACAATGTAGAACAGATTAACATTACAGTAAGCATATCTTGTATTGTGCTAACCCATTGATTGTGTGTGTGCGTGCGTGTGTGTGTGTGTGGGAGGGGGTCTACTGCAAGGGAAAAGTGGCATAACATCCCCTCTTTTCTGACACTGTCCAATCTTCTGTCACCATGGCATTGTCCATAATCAGTGATGCCAGCTGGCTGTCCCCTGGCAGCCGGCCCATCATTCTGTTGTCATCAAACAGCAGCAGCAGTCCTGGACAATCATGAATTAAACTCTTACATGTCCCTTATACTGTCTGTCATAAATGCTTCTTTAAGCATAAACTAAATGTTGTCCTCGGTACAGTTGAAGGATCTTAATTTGAGCCAGTTTGCTAAAGCAGGCAACAGGAAATGTGGATTATAATTAATGGACATTTTTGTAGGGGTTGGTACATTTTTTTAAGGGAAAATGAAGCCTGAAATTTCAACCTTTTTAAACCTCAAATACACTACGTGTTTTAAATGTCCTGCATTGCAGGAAAGTTCTCCTGCAACAGGGTGATCAAATTAAGATCCTACGTCTGTAAGTAGGACAGACGTCAAATAATGCATTGAGTTGATGAGTTCATGTTGGACATTGACATGCCATTTAGCAAATTACGAGCTAGCTATAGCACATAGTGCTGGATAGGACAAGATAGCATTGGCTTGGTTGTCAGTCGTACTAAGAGTCATGTACTTGTCTGATGTAATACTTATGATAGCATGAAAAATGCGTTCATTAGGGGGTTCAGTACGCATTATGAATCAAAAAAAGTCCACAGTCTCTAATTGACTAATTGACTGACAGACTGATATACCTTTTAGTTACAGATGGACATTTTAGTTTCTGCTAAACTACGCTATACTATACTATAGCAATGTAATGATGTGAGGATCAATATACAGTAATTTTATGCAATTTTATGACCGGAGATGATGGAATGAATGTCAGAACCCAAACCAAATCTCCTTCTGTTAGAAGTCCGCCACAAGAGACTATGATGAAAGAGGCCTAACAACATGTTTTTCTACGTTCTGTTCCAGAGAGTGGACTGTGGGCTGATAGTTTGGGGATGTGAGGAAGAAGAGGACTCATCACAATGACCAACCAAGACAAGTGGGTCACTCTGACCCCAGCTGAATTCTCCCTTCTGCAGGAGTACGCTCAATGTAAGTCTGTGTCTCTGACAGTGTGTTTGTGTGTGTGTGTGTGTGCGTGTGTGTGCACGTGCGTACACGTGTACACCGTCACTTATACTCTCACAATCAAGTTTAAACTTCATTGAAAATGGAATCTAGTCACGTATAAAATGGGACACTGGATTAGTAAACCACTGTAGAGCCCATCCCAGCAGTATGCCCTAATCCACCTCACTGAGAGAGAGATTTTCCTACTGCTTGACTATGGCAGGATAACAGAGCCCAGTTACTGTAATGGTGACTGCATAAGAGCAGAGAATATCTCCATGCACTGCCACTGTGTTATGAAACCCAGCCTAATCCAACTTGATTTGGTGTAAAGCTCAAACAGTACAAAACCCCCTCTTTCTCTGATGACTTGGAATCATCCATATGTCTGTAATCTGTTATTTGGCGCCCCTTCTGATTTTGCAGCATACCAGCTCAAGCATTAAATCTGTCTGGTGCTCTGGTGCTGTTTATGTTAAACCATTATTAATCATAACACAAAAGCTTCCCCTGCGGGCCAAAGAGAGTTATGAACCTCTTGAAGTTATACTGCAAGTATTCAGATTTTTGGAAATGAAACATTTGACTGTGCAAGTTTTGAGATGGATGGTTTTGTTGCCTTTCAATGGGAATAGTGAGATATACTGAAACCTTTCTTGCGTTGGTTGTTTCCAGGGTAACAATTAGATTGAGTAACATTATTATTTGCAATATTGAATATATTTTGGTTTTAAAATATTTTTTCGGAAAAGGAAGGAATCTCAAAAGACTTCCCACATGACCACAACAATAAGAACTTCATCCCAGTATAATAGAGGAGAATAAAACAACAGAGCTAATTTGAGCAGCAATAAAGATCCTAAATCTATATAGCGTCTTGACTGGAGGTTATTTTATTAGATATTCACATACCTCAGTCCAAATCTGCTTTTTTTGCTTGGGATCTCTTCTGCAGGCAAAGGGTTTCACTTGGCCATGACATCTCTCTCGTTATTTGTTCTACGTGTTTTGACAGAATTGTTCCGCCGACTGTAAGCAACTCTCCAGCCTCTCTTTACTGTCTCTGATTGGGATCGTTTCTCTTCTTCTGCAGTGTTTACCAGGGGCGCAGCTTTGGTTCTAGAAGTGGGGGGGACATAAGATCAGATTTAATATTGCAGATAGATTGTGGCTTCTATCAATGTAATTGTCTGCATCATTTCCAATCCCCCATGTATTTTTTGTAAATATTTTACATAAATGTATATATTAAAAAAAATATATATATATGAGGGATTGGAAATCATACAGACAATTTACATCTGCAATATTAAAGCTGATCTAGCCTCTAAAAAAAATCCAGCTCCGCTATAATGTCTGAAAGTCTGAGAAGAGACAGGGTTTGGGACCAGGGGGTAATGAGAAGGAAAGAAAGAGTGAGGGACAGTGTGTGATAGAGAGATTTGGATAACCGTGTTTCAATGGGCTCACAGCTAGTCATTATGCTCCGTGTGCAGCGTCAGGTTATAAAATATCCCATTCTCCGAGCTGCAACAATGGACCTTCCGCTGTTTCCACCTCTCCCTCCCTCCTTTTCAGTCCCTCCAGCTTACTTTAGCCTCTCCCCCACACCCTCTTCTCATTAAAAGGTGAAGTGAGCGATATTGCACACTTTTCCTCACTTCAGATACCGCATGAGCACCAATACTCTACAGTCTACTTCACTGCAGTTATGACTTCATAATCAGAGACGATTATTAGAATGGATTTTTTTTGCACAGTGACGTTGCGGTTTGTATTTTCCCAGGTGCTGTGTAAAAGAACACTGATGTGACATGCATTTTGGCCTAAAGTAACCTACACTAAGTAATTTCCTTTTGAAGTGTTAGCATAAGGACGACAACGTGACAGTTTTTTGACCGTGTAGAGGAGTGATAAAAAAACAGTGCATGAGTTAATACTTTTTAATAAATTTTGGTGGGTTTATCACGCAGGCAACCAGTCACACGTTTCATGGTCTCACATGGTCATCCTTCAAAATCTAGCCTTGTTGCTCCAGAAGCTACTGTCACGCCCTGACCATAGAGAGCCTGTTATTCTCTATGTTGGTTAGGTCGGGGTGTGACTAGGGTGGGTCATCTAGGTAATTATATATTATAGTTTTCTCTTCCTAATAAAAAGGATGGAAACATACCACGCTGCATTTTGGTCCACTCCTTATGATGATCGTGACAGAAGATCCCACCACCAAAGGACCAAGCAGCGTGGCCAGGAGGAGCAGACATCCTGGGCCCGGGAGAGAAAGGAGGATCAACGGCGACTCCGAAGTTCACGACCACGACAGAAGCCCGAGAGGCAGCCCCCAAACATTTTTAGGGGGGGCACACGGGTTGTTCGGCGAAGCCGAGGGGCGAGTCTGGGAGCGAAGAGGAATATTGGGATAGACTGAGCGAGGAGTATTTTGAGATAGTTGAGGGGAGTGATGAGGTAGAGTGGATGGTTTGGTGTCTGGAGCAAGACAGTTGCTGTGAGGAGCTTGGGACCAGTCAGGCACCATGTTTTGCGGAGATACGCAATGTGTCTCCAGTGCGCATCCACAGCCTGGTGCGTTCTGTGCCAGCTCCTCGCACTTGCCGTGTGAAAGTGAGCATCCAACCAGGACGGGTTGTGCCGGCTCAGCGCTCCTGGTCTCCAGTACACCTCCTCGGTCCAGGATATCCTGCGCTGGCTCTACGCACTGTGTCACCAGTGCACCTTCACAGCCCAGTGCGTCCGGTGCCAGCGACCCGCACTTGCCGGGCTAAAGTGAGCATCCAGCCAGGACGGGTTGTGCCAGCTCTACGCTCTAGACCTCCACAGTCTAGTACGTCCTGTGCCTCCTCCCTGCACTCGTCCTGAGGTGCGTGTCATCAGCCGGGTGCCACCTCTACCGGTCCCACGCATCAGGCCTCCAGTGCGCCTCCACAGTCCAGTACGTCCTGTGCCTCCTCCTCGCGCTCGTCTTGAGGTGCGTGTCACCAGCCCGGTACCACCAGTGCCGGCCCCATGCACAGAGCTTCCGGCGACAGTTCCCAGTCCAGAGCTTCCGGCGACAGTTCCCAGTCCAAAACTTCCGGCGACAGTTCCCAGTCCAGAGCTTCCGACGACAGTTCCCAGTCCAGAGCTTCCGGCGACAGTCCCCAGTCCAGAGCTTCCGGCGACAGTTCCCAGTCCAGAGCTTCCGGCGACAGTTCCCAGTCCAGAGCTTCCGGCGACAGTTCCCAGTCCGGAGCCTCCGGCGACAGTTCCCAGTCCGGAGCCTCCGGCGACAGTTCCCAGTCCGGAGCCTCCTGCGAGGGTTCCCAGTCCGGAGCCTCCGGCGAGGGTTCCCAGTCCGGAGCCTCCGGCAACGATCTACGGTCAGGAGTCCCCGGCGACAATCCACGGTCCGGAGTCCCTGGCGACGACCCACTGTCCGGAGTCCCCGGCGACGATCCAGGGTCCGGTGCCTCCCGCAACGATCCACGGTCCGGTGCCTCCGGCGACGATCCTCGGTCTGGAGTCCCCGGCGACGACCCACGGTCCGGTTCCTCCGGCGAGGGGGGGTACTGTCACGCCCTGACCATAGAGAGCCTAGGGTGGGTCATCTAGGTAATTTTATATCTATGTTGGCCTGGTATCAGCTGTTTATCGTTGTCTCTGATTGGGGATCATATTTAGGCAGCCATTTCCCCTTTGTGCTTTGTGCGATCTTGTCTAGGTATAGTTGCCTGTAAGCACTACTCTGAGCTTCACGTTTCGTTTTTTCGCGTTATTGTTTTTATTATTTGAGGTTTCTCTTCCTAATAAAAAGGATGGAAACATACCACGCTGCATTTTGGTCCACTGCTTATGACGATCGTGACAGCTACAAATATCATAATGGAACAGCTAGAATAACATAATAAAACAATGTCTACACCAGGGGCCCAAATGGACCAGTCCTGCCAGGACACTCCTAGGGCTACACTCCCATAGTTTGAAAATACAGGAAGAGACCTTGACAGGAACCAGACCAAACGGACCAGGCAGAGGCGTCTAACCTCCTACCGGATCCAGAGTCTGGTGATTCCTCCTGTAATTTCGATGCGGTCTGGCGGGTGTCAGATCTAATTCCTCCTGAGCTGTAGACTGGATCTTTTGCACTCTAACTCCAAGTTTAGAGATAATTGGATGAGATCCCGCAGTGGGATCTCCCTTCACGGACATGATATGAATTGCTATTTAATGGGAAGCCTTTATGGTTATAACATGTGTTGAGTGTTTTTCTTTTAGACTCAACCAAGAAGCTGAAAGATGTGCTGCAGGAGTTTCATGGAGATGGAGTGTTGGCGAAATATAACCCAGAGGAGGTAGTCTTTCTTTCCATAAGACACTATTCTGGTAGTAATGTGGCATCATTAGCATTGCATGAACCCTTGTAGAACTATTTTAAGGCTTCTTCATAATGTAGAACACTACCATCACTTCAGACTTGCTACCAATTCTTGGTCATTTTGATATCAACAACATTCAACAATGATATCGGTCTATAGTCACCTCAGACCAATATATCTTTGTTAAGTTTGGGTTTTTGAAAGTAAGAGGCACTACTTACTTTGGTTATAGTGGAAATGCCGAAAATGTCACACCATGGTTGTTTGTATGCTTTACAGGATATGAGTAACTTACTTTTTTTTTAAAGTTTGATTTATTGAGATGCCCAATGTCTTTATTCAATGCTGCATAGAGGAAAGACATACTCAATCAGGTAATGCATTCCTTGTTCTCCCACGCATGATTTGGTAATGATATGGTAATCAAAGATTCCTTCATGGGAATTATACCAACCAGGATCATGTTCTGTGTCTTGTTTCAGGAGATTGACTTTGAAGGATTCAAGGTCTTCATGCATACGTTTCTGGAGAGCGAGTTGGCAGAGGAGTTCTGTCAACACCTCTTCTTATCATTCAGTAACAAGGGACCAAAACCCAGCCCCTCTTCCATAGACAAGCCCAGAGTTACTGGTAAGACCCTGCACTTCAGCTATAACCTTCAGATGTCCCTAAGAGGCAAAGTAGCTTTTATGTTGTCTGTGTGCGCTGTTACTGAATCTTTAAAGCTACTTTGCCCTTAGGAACACCGTACCTTTACTTCAGACAGAAGCAAAGGAACAGATCGAGAAGGCACAGAAACTATGACCTCAGCAGCAGACAAATAAAAACCTAAAGTTGTTTAGGTCTGCTTTAGTTTTTACTCCTACCACAAAGAGCATGTATGTTCACTTGGTGATAGATACTGTTGTAATTGGTTCAGTATTGTTAACTCTGTCGTCAGACCACCCCAGATTGCCTTGTTGTTGTGGACTGTAGCTTACAGGCAAGTCATTGAGTGCAGTGTATGTAGCCACAGCTTGTACTTTTTCACAAAATGTCCAAGCTGTACGTGTCCTGAGGTACTACCTACAATCATCATAAACTAAACTGTGCTGTCTAGTCAACATTTACTACCGTAATATTGGCAAAAACCACACCTATATAACATCTGCAATCAATTTCACAACATGAATTTACATTTATTGGTAGACAGTTTGAAAGACAGTTTGAGGTTGACATTAGAGGCATAAAGCTCAGCAATGATCCTAACCGGCCTACCTTTTGACCTTCTTCTCTGGCCTTCTTCTCTCTGCAGGCCTCAAGCTGATCAAAGGGAACTCGACCCCTCTGAAGGTGCCCCCTCTACCCAGGACTCTGCCCAGACCTCTAGGCATGGTTCAACTGAAGGACATCGTCTGCTACCTCTCACTGCTGGAGGGTGGCCGACCCGAGGACAAACTGGAGTGTGAGGACTAATGATTGTTTTTCCTCTAAAAGGGGAATATACTGGCGCTCACTTGGCTATAATGCAGAATTAGGATTTCCAGAACAAGAATGTTATTTTGTGGTTTACCCGTGAGAATAATGACATTTGTGTACCGTAAATACAGACACTCGTAGCCAAATGAGATAGAGCTTCATCCCAGTACACTGCTATATATTTCCCATTACCTAAGGAGGAGTAGCAGTCTAGCCTTTTCACTGTAGTCTACTTGAATCATTATGTTTACTGAAAGCCCTTATTAGCGTTGCCATGGTATCTCTTTATTCTACTTAAACTTTAGATGTGTACTTATTTATTTATGATGTTCAATTATCTAATATAATATCAGACTTTCTATGTGTTCTTATAATTCTCATCCAACTGCTGAATAATTGAAGAACAGAGCTGTTCATTAAGGATTAAGTGTGTTAATAATTTAGCTGGTCTGGCCCAGGGAGCACATCATTGGTTTAGCCTTGGATGCTACAGTATCTCTCCTTGTAGAGAGAATCCCACTCTGCCCACCCTACCCCTCCTTCCGTCCAGCCTCAATGATGTCTTGTGGAGCTAAATAGGGCCCTCTGCTGGTTCTTCTAAGAATGACAGGTTTCAATTTACACTTACAGTACATTCATTTTAGCTGCTATATCTGTAGGTCTACATACCTTGTGCAAAGTCAGGGAATGCATGGCAAAAAGAGAAACATCGAGAAAGTGAGTATTGATCATCATCAGTAGCAAGCTAAATTCCCTTGGTTCTGTATGATTGAGGAAATACACCCTATGTCACCACAGTGGATTTAGTTATTGTTACTGCAACTAGTACTAGTTCGGCTTTGAAGAGGAGGTGAGGTGATAACAACAATAAATAACAGTCTTTATACTCTAGGTTCATAGGGTTAGACAACTTAGCTCTGTGCTTTTTCTGAGTGACTCGAGTGTATGCTATTCCTCTCGTCTCTCTAAACCACAAACACCTTCCCAGCTCCAGCAGAGTTCTCATTCCTCCAGGCATCTACCTCACTTCCCCTTCCTCCGGCCCCAGTGGACCGACATGACTGCACCACAGCAGGAAGCTGTCAATTAGCTCCTAATTAGCGTCTGACAACCAGCAGCTTGACGTCAACCCCATATGAAATGAACAACCCCCCTCTTCGAGTCCTTAGTGAACTCACCAGCTCACCCTCCTCAATCCAGCTGGGTTTGTCACCAGCCGCACCACTACTGAGATTGAGGGAGTGGGTAGCGTCACGCTGAGACTGGGCTAAAAACACTTTTTCCACGTATTGGGAATACCCATTAGTATGTAAATTACTTGGGGCAGAGGAGAGTGTTGTCACGATTATATTACTATAGAACTGGTGTGTGTGTGTCTGTCAGTCACTCTTGTATTAGATAGCCAATCACTGTTCTGGTGAGGGAGCTGTCTGTTTCCATGGTGATGGTGTTAAGTTGTGGCTGGGGGCTAGTGCAAGAACCAATCAGACTTCAACACTGAGATGCTAAGAACACTTTTATGAGGGGAAACATTGCTTTGAATTGATGGGAGTTCAATAGCTGATTGTACCCTTAAAAACTAAAGGAAGTTTTTGTGCTTCAACATAGTAAAGTGCATCCATGAAACTAAATTGGTAGTAAAAATGTGTCTCAATGACATCTATTGCATCTCAAAGAACAATTGAAACTCATAAATGTTTGATCTCTTTCTCTACAGTTATGTTTCGTCTCTATGATACAGATGGGAATGGGTCTCTGGATAGTTCGGTAATCATTTTTCCTTCTTCATACATATTCAAAGAATATGCCAAACATTTGAACACAGCCTTACATGAAACATCATCTTTGTTATTTGCTAAAGCCTATACCAGTGCCATGTTTGGTTCTGTCCTATACACGTCGTGTTATTTACTGTACTGAAAAATGATTTGGTGCTGCAACCTGAGCTCAAGGGTAGACTTAACATAGTAAATGTAAATCCGTGACACTCCAATTAGAATGATATGTTACGTTTCGTATGGCATGTATTCATTTGTGGATGTATGTCATCCATTTCGTATGATATGTTACAAATTTGCAATATGTATGATATGTTACGAATTCCAATTTGTTGTGGCTAACGTTAGCTAGGTGGCTACCGTTAGCTAGGCTAGGGGGTAGGTGGTAGGGGTTAAGGTTAGGGCTAGGGCTAGGGGAAGGGTTAGCTAACATGCTTGTAGTTGCAAAGTTGCTAAAAAGTAGTAAGTAGTTGTAAAGTTGCTGATTAGCTAAAATGCTAAAGTTGTCCGTGATGAGATACGAACACGCAGTCTTTTGGGTTGCTAGACGTTCGCGTTATAAGTCTACCCATTCACCCCGACCAACCACCCTGCTTTTGTTTTTGCCTTAAGTAACCTTCTGTATTATTTAACTATACCAAACATAACATATCATACTAATTTGAGTGTCTCAGATTTACATTTACTATGTTACGTCTAGTCTGAGACCATGCTGGGTAGAATTGTACATAATAGCTACCTAATGTTCTATAAATACAATTATGCAGTAGAGAACCTTCTGGAAATCTGAATCTTAGTCATTCTAACCATGACACTGACATATGGAAATGTAGAATATTTTGTACAATATAATCTAAAGTAACATTACACATGCCCGAGTGGTGCAGCGGTCTAAGGCACTGCATCTCAGTGCAAGAGGCATCACTACAGTCCCTGGTTTGAATCCAGGTTGTATCACATCCGGCCGTGATTGGGATTCCCATAGTGCAGCACACAATTGGCCCAGTGTCGTCCGGGTTTGGCCGGGTAGGCCGTCATTGTAAATAAGAATTTGTTCTGAACTGACTTGCCTGGTTAAATAAAGGTTAAATAAAAAAAAGCTTTGGCTTGTTGCGGAGGAGCAGGCGAGTAAATGTTGCATGTGATGACTCTCCACTAGACGATAATTGCCCTCCCGTAGGGCAACCATTGTAATTAAGTCATCAAGCCTGTATCAGTTTTCAAGCTGCTTTTGTTGTGCATTGTACAACTCTCCTTAAGAGAGGGAAGATTGAACCAACTGACTATTACATGCTGTTCATCAGTCTAAAACCATTGATGTTTGTCGTCAACTGAAGAATGGCTATTGTACCATAGATATGTTTTGACACAAGATTTGTTTTCTACTTCTAGGAACTGGAGCACATCGTCTCTCAAATGATGCATGTTGCTGAGTACTTGGAATGGGACGTGACAGAATTGAAGCCGGTAAAATACATATTTTTCATAAACATTTAATATACTGCAGATCCATAGACCTAAAGATCTAGGGCCCCCTAGTTTCAGTTATATCAATAACAAGAAAATACTGTAACTTTGTAAAGCTTGAATGAGGGTGTCATATATTTAATCTGTGTTGACAGATCCCACTGTACTGTCTCTGATTGGTTGTGAGTAGATTCTGCAGGAGATGATGCAGGAGATCGACTATGACCATGACGGTACTGTGTCTCTAGAGGAGTGGATCCAGGGAGGCAGCACGACCATCCCCCTGCTGGTACTACTGGGACTAGAGACGGTGAGTAGTCAAGAAAGTGTTACCTAAACATCATCACTGTTCTTACTTTCAATGGCAGATTTTCTAGACCAGAGCCATAGAGATTGTCTATGTAAGGCTCTGAGGTGTCCAATTATGGTCCTGGAAAGCCACAGTGTGTGCAGGATTTAGTTCAAGCCCAGTTCTAGGCCAAATGCAGCCATTTTTATTTCAATATCAAATCATATCTGGGTAACAATTTAGTACCTTCATGTAAAAAATAAACAAAAATACAGTATATCACAAAAGTGAGTACACCCCTCACATTTTTGTAAATATTTGAGTATATCTTTTCATGTGACAACACTGAAGAAATGACACTTTGCTACAATGTAAATTAGTGAGTGTACAGCTTGTATAACAGTGTAAATTTGCTGTCCCCTCAAAATAACTCAACACACAGCCATTAATGTCTAAACCGCTGGCAACAAAAGTGAGTACACCCCTAAGTGAAAATGTCCAAATTGGGCCCAAAGTGTCAATATTTTGTGTGGCCACCATCATTTTCCAGCACTGCCTTAACCCTCTTGGGCATGGAGTTCACCAGAGCTTCACAGGTTGCCACTGGAGTCCTCTTCCATGGCGACATCACGGAGCTGGTGGATGTTAGAGACCTTGCACTCCTCCACCTTCCGTTTGAGGATGCCCCACAGATGCTCAATAGGGTTTAGGTCTGGAGACATGCTTGGCCAGTCCATCACCTTTACCCTCAGCTTCTTTAGCAAGGCAGTGGTCGTCTTGGAGGTGTGTTTGGGGTCGTTATCATGTTGGAATACTGCCCTGCGGCCCAGTCTCCGAAGGGAGGGGATCATGCTCTGCTTCAGTATGTCACAGTATATGTTGGCATTCATGGTTCCCTCAATGAACTGTAGCTCCCCAGTGCCGGCAGCACTCATGCAGCCCCAGACCACTCCCACCACCATACTTGACTGTAGGCAAGACATACTTGTCTTTGTACTCACCTGGTTGCCGCCACACAGGCTTGACACCATCTGAACCAAATAAGTTTATCTTGGTCTCATCAGACCACAGGACATGGTTCCAGTAATCCATGTCCTTAGTCTGCTTGTCTTCAGCAAACTGTTTGTGGGCTTTCTTGTGCATCATCTTTAGAAGAGGCGTCCTTCTGGGACGACAGCCATGCAGACCAATTTGATGCAGTGTACGGCGTATGGTCTGAGCACTGACAGGCTGACCCCCCACCCCTTCAACCTCTGCAGCAATGCTGGCAGCACTCATATTTCCCAAAGACAACCTCTGGATATGACGCTGAGCACGTGCACTCAACCTCTTTGGTCGACCATGGCGAGGCCTGTTCTGAGTGGAACCTGTCCAGTTAAACCGCTGTATGGTCTTGGCCACCGTGCTGCAGCTCAGTTTCAGGGTCTTGGCAATCTTCTTATAGCCCAGGCCATCTTTATGTAGAGCAACAATTCTTTTTTCAGATCCTCAGAGAGTTCTTTGCCATGAGGTGCCATGTTGAACTACCAGTGGCCAGTCAGTATGAGGGAGTGTGAGAGCGATGACACCAAATTTAACACACCTACTCCCCATTCACACCTGAGACCTTGTAACGCTAACGAGTCACATGAGGGAAAATGGCTAATTGGTCCCAATTTGGACATTTTCACTTAGGAGTGTACTCACTTTTGTTGCCAGCGGTTTAGACATTAATGGCTGTGTGTTGAGTTATTTTGAGGGGACAGCAAATTTACACTGTTATACAAGCTGTTCACTCACTACTTTACATTGTAGCAAAGTGTCATTTCTTCAGTGTTGTCACATGAAAAGATATACTCAAATATTTACAAAAATGTGAGGGGTGTACTCACTTTTGTGATATACTGTAGCTTTTAAGCAAAAAATATTTCTCACGCTAGAACTTTGCTAGGACTGTCTGGTAGCAGTCTGAGGGGAAACTGAAAACTAGCTGTTATTGGCACACAGTAAAAAAGGGGTGTAAAAATTACAGTGTTGACTTATTTTAACCCAGGATGACTATTTTCAACACTATGAGGAGTCAATGAGCTCTAGTGTCGAAATTAAATCGGAGTGTAAAATTATGCGGTCATTGCAGTGTAAATTCAACTCAATTCAGTGGAATTTTAACACCATTTTGAGTCAAATTAACTCTGAAAAACAGTGTTGAATTCAACTCTATAGGATTTTAATTAAATATTTTATTTTTACTGTGCAGGCAGGTTTGGAACTCTCTTTTTTCTTGGTCTATTAACTTATTTACCGCCTGGTGATGTCACCAGGGAAGCCGAAACTCCGTTCATGCAAAACCTGCTAATTACTGTAGGTCCTGTGTAGATTGTATTTTCAACCAGCTACTGGGTCGTTACACAAAATGGCTGCCTTTTGCGTCCCTTTGATATTTTAAGTAGAAATTATGCACCAATATTGAATTTTAAAAGCATGTTATATTAAATGAAGTGCACTTTAATATAGACCACATGAAGAATTCAATACATCTTGTTTTTAATATGAATAAAGGCTTGCTAAAGTGCCAAGATTTCAATCTACTTAATCCAAAAATGTATCCAAGTTACACCATCATTGTAAAGCTCTAGTTATTTTTTCTTGCTTTGACAAAGTCATTTATGAAGATTGTGATTTATTTCTCATGTGATTAGTGATTCATTTACGCATGTCCCTCATGTTCCTAACCCTGTTGAGTGAATTGAACTCTTGTTTACATTTGGCGGAACTAGTCCTTTCAAAATATGTATTTCAAAAGAAACGTTGAACATCTAATAGTCATATAATAGTGCAAAAGCAGGTGAGCTGGTTCTACTCTTTTTGGCCATTTTCTGGTGTTTTTGGGTGGGAAACTGTGCGGGGTCGAACAAAACACGTCTTCCCTGTTACCCATAGATAGACAAGCTAGAAATGTTTTAGATATGTAATTGTTTTGTAAAAACTTGCATTCAATTGCCCCTCCCTGTTGCACACAACAATCAGACAGTGTTAGTTTCATCAGCTGTTGTTGTATAATATGATAGAAAACACAGACTAAACAGAATTTTGACTGCGTTGGCCCTTTAAACCCACCATAGCCTGATTCACACTACCAAGCCAAACCGAGCCAAGGCAAGCTGTACAAGGACAGCCTGGTTCCTCATCCACCATAGTTGCTGGAACCGTGCTGGAAAGGACAATGTGGGGAAACAATATTTGAGCCAGCACAGTATGGTTGGGGTGTGAATCAGGTACAAGGTCTGGACATTCCCACCACTTCCTAACTAGTCAATAGCTTCGTCAGACGGCACCACTGATGTCCCAGCTCTCCTTGTCCACTAGATGGAGTCCTCTTTTCAGTTTTTTGCTGCCTTTGTCTTCAATGATCTTGAACAAGTCGTCACTTATCACAGGCTAAGTAGACAGTCTCTTACAGTGACATCAGACTGTCATTTTGCTGTGATTGACGTAATAGGTGACATGATTAATGACACGGGATTAAAGGGAAGAACCCAGGCAATCCTCCCCACTAAAGTTGATGGCTTTGGAGAACAGTAAAAAAATATCCAAATCTTTCACATGGGCCACATTCAGTTGCCAAACGTTGTCGAGCGCTGCAGATAAAAATGCCATGAAAAGAGCCGGTGTGATTCCTTATTGTGCATGTCAGAGAGGCATGTTTGTTTTACATGGCCTATTTATATCTGCCATGTAACGAATCACCCAACCATCAACCAGTCAATAATTAACCAATCAATCAAACCAATCAATCATCTTTCCTTTAGAATGTGAAAGACGATGGGCAGCACGTGTGGAGACTGAAGCACTTCAACAAGCCGGCCTACTGTAACCTGTGTCTGAACATGCTTATAGGCCTGGGCAAGCAAGGGCTGTGCTGCTCATGTGAGTATGGTAACATCAACAGTTGTCTCCTCATGTCTACTCTCATTTTTAACATTCATAAAAGGTTTATTCCATGCACTTTTTCATCATTAAGAAGGCATTTTTGTGACCCAAATCGCCCCTCGGAAATGTGTATCTCCAACCTCAATTTAGTGTTTGCTATTCTTAGTTGTTTTTGTGATTTTTTGGGGGGGTCAAAATGTGTGTTCCACCTCTCCCAGTCTGCAAGTACACTGTCCATGAGCGCTGTGTGGCCCGTGCTCCTCCGTCGTGCATCAAAACATACGTGAAGAGCAAGAAAAACACAGAGGTGCGTCCAATTGGAGTGTTTACTAATCGGCACGCTCGGATCAGCGATGCCCCACGGAGCTTAGATCCAGGGCTCATTCCTCACTAATGGAATTAAACAACTCATTCTGATACTAAGCATAGCTAATTACAATATTTAGTCTGGTTTAAATACATGCCCAATACACAGACAGTATTGTTACAATTCTTGATTTCTTTCTTTCTTACTATTGTGGATTTCTGACTTGTTTTCTGTTCTGCTTTTCTCATCTGTTTCTCTCTGTTTCTCGCTCCACAGGTGATGCACCATTTCTGGGTGGAGGGAAACTGCCCGACCAAGTGTGACAAGTGTCACAAAACCATTAAGTGTTACCAGGGTTTGACTGGGCTTCACTGTGTGTGGTGCCAAGTCACGGTACGCCCCCCCTGAGGAGAATCAGCCACCTCCTCATTATTTTCCACTGTTTCTTGCTGTTTATGATTTCTTTTTTGCACCTTTTATCCGAGTCCTCTCACTTTGCCAATTTACACCAAGTAACAGTTACTTCCAGTATTCTGCTAATAGAAAATAAACCACATTAAAAATGTGTTTTGATATCATTCTTTTTTAAATAAACCCAGTGTTAGGAGTTGTGTTTTTGTAAATCACACAACATGCGCTTGCTTTTTACGCAACAGCACTTGGTGTTTAGCTAAAACCAATTATACATAGCTGATACAAACTGAACTTTATATTTTATGGCCCCCATACATTTTAAAGGAACTGAACTCTAATCTCAAATTACAATCAAATGAAAGGTAACATTGAACAATATGTTATGATCTTGAATGTCACCCTAATACTAATATGGTTGTAATTGAATGTTTCCCCTTATCCAGCTTCATAATAAGTGTGCCTCCCATGTGAAACCTGAGTGTGACTGTGGACCACTGAAGGACCATATCCTGCCTCCCAACACAATCTGTCCTGTCGTACTGGTGAGTTTAACATTCAAAACGATGCCATATTCTGCTTATATACAAATTTACCACAGGATAGCTTTATGAAAAGATATGTATATTTCCTCATACATAGATCACAGTTTCCCATATTTATAGTGGCACTATCTTTTTGATAATGTCTATTAGATTGTTTTCAAGATGCCCATTTCTACTCTCTGCACTTTGACCCCCAGGAAAGACAGTCTACGGTGAGGAAAGATTCCAGATCCAGCCAATCAGGAGGCAGAGGGAAGATGCAGAGAGCCAACTCAGTCACAGTGGATGGCCAAGGACTACAGGTGACAATCCAAACCTTTTTCATTTTCTTCAAAATGTTGTCGAAATTTGTGAAAAATGTGTACTGTAAATTGACATTTCTAATCTAACCACAATTTAGCCTTTGATGGGCGCAGGATAATATGAAATGACACTGGTGGGATTAATATGAGATTAGTTTCTACTGGTGAACAAAACAAGAATCAGCTCCATCCAAATCCTCCCTAATATCTAACAGACAGACAACCGGTGACAATCAACCTGAATCATCTCCCCGCCATATCCATCTCTGCCTTCTCCGGCTAACCAGCGTAATAATCAGGATTATTATTTATAATTAGAGGAAGTAATGGATCACTCCTGGCTGGACAGGGAGCTCATTAATCCACCGCTCGGCCTGCTGGGATAGCAGACAGGGAGAGTTAAGAGCTTCATCTGTGTCAAGGAGATGCACGGGCGCACTGTCACCGCCACTGAGCGGCAGGAAGGCCAACTCGTAGGCTACAGCCCGCGATTAGGGCTTGTTTTGTTTATGCCTCGCCTCAGCCCTGGCTGCCTCCAGCGTGGTAGAGGCCTACTGCTTCTCTCTATCTACTGCTATACCAGAGGTAGCGATGGAGAGGCTTGTCCCTAAGGATGGCCCCCATGTCACTCTGTCCCCATGTCACTCTTCTCCCAATCAGGAGATGGGGATGGTTATGACTTGAATTAGGAGGCGCATCGTTGTTCAATTTCCTGGGATTTTGTTGGGTATTATCTGTTGTTCACATGAGAAATGTTTGAACCTTACCAGTAACAAGAGGGGCCAGGGTGAAGCAGCCAGGCATTTTTTTAAAATAAATATAAATATTTTTTATTCACTGTATAATAATGATTTTACGCTATACTCTAATGTAAGATCAGCCTACTACATTATATGCAATTGGACTGAAATTTCTTTCTGTTTTGATATATGTTGCATAGATCACAACAATAGAGGGAACGCATCCTCTACTAGTGTTTGTGAATCCAAAGAGTGGAGGGAAGCAGGGAGACAGGTAAGCACACTCTAACTCTCTGTAAAAAGAGATTCTCAGAACTGCTCTTCAATCAAAGAGCTGCAAAGCTTGGCTGCACACAGAGTGCTCAAGGCTTTAGTTAGTCAAATAGAAACACAATAACATTGACCTACGGACTCCTGGTTGATTCAGCAGAGGTTCTTAGATGGCGCTGTGGTTGACTGTCACATCCCTGGTTGTCAGTGTATAGATTTAGACCTCCTTCTTTAACCCAGGGCCTAATTGGGTTATTACTGAACATATTCATTCTACTCCTTATTACTCCAGTCCTCATTTGTTTAAATGATGAGATCAAAATATGACTGAGCCAGTTGATATAATGAAATTGAAATTAAAATGAATTAGTCTTTCTAATGACTTCGTCCTATAGCCCTCCCAGTTGCTGACAATGACACTGTGATAGGGCATTGGAGCTGTCAATCATACTGTAGCAAAACGGCATATGGACTACGTACAGGGGTTCAGTTGATCACATTTCAATTAAGTGTTTGCATTTGGACTTTTCTTCACGATCCAGATGTTCTGTGGTAGCTGTAAGGGGGAGATGTTTCTGTGGGTCAACTCAACACTGTATTGCTGGTTGACACAATTTCATCCTCTTCTTTCCTTGTTTCTCCTCTTTTTTCCCTCTCCTCTCCTCTCCTCTCCTCTCCTCTCCTCTCCTCTCCTCTCCTCTCCTCTCCTCTCCTCTCCTCTCCTCTCCTCTCCTCTCCTCTCCTCTCCTCTCCTCCAGGATCTACAGAAAATTCCAGTACCTCTTAAACCCTCGGCAGGTATACAACCTGGCCAAGAACGGACCCATGCCTGGGTAAGTTCTGCTCTAATCATCTCACACAGACTAAGCAACATCATCTAAAGTGCACAGAACACTCTACAGTCATGATTCAACTATCATTACTATCCTCAAGTTACATGTGGAATCAGAGTGGTGGATGAGCGACTGTTTACAAAGCCCTAATGTATTCCGCTATTGCCCAGTCATAATATCCAACATCTCATGCAAGGGAGGTCTCTCAATTTGAGCCTCTCACTCAATCCGGATTCATATGCAGACGTGATTGAAAGGTGAGATCAGAGATCACAAACAGCTAGACAACAACACTGTGCTTGAGTCTAGTATTGGTTACAGTGTGTGGGAATAGTGATATATTGTGAGTGACGCGAGGCATGCTGATGTGTGATCACGCATACTGCTGTAGGCTGCACAGGCATGGGTCTGGGGTTGTTGGACTATCCGTGTCTATGATTAAGAAGATGAGCAGATCATTTCGATGCACAAGGTTCCGCCCCTTTTGTTTTAGACACACCAATTCCGGAACGTTCTGAAATGCAGGAACACGTCACCGCCGTGCTCTGATGTTGCTGGACTTTGATTAGGTTTTGAAAGCAGAATGTAAATGGTTTGCGAAGAGGAAAAGTCCAATATAAACTTTTGTAGACGGTTTAGTTTATGCTCATAATTACAGTGGCCCAGAGGGGCAAAATAATGGCTTTACGCCATATATACATAGTCGTAAGATTTGAAATTGACCTTGTCGGCCATATTGTGTCTTCAGTATTGATTCTCTGTGTTTGGAGCTTTGTTGGCTGGGAAGGCCATGTTTATTGACGAGGCTCTAAGAGACGTGTTGCACTCAGAAGAAGCCCCTCTATCTTTAGTTGGGAACATTCAAGATGACCTTGCCCGGCTGTAACCTTGTTAATATTTGGTGAAGTGTACGTAATGCGGTTGGCATTAGCAAAGTGACTGGTCACCGTGGCCACTAGCAGGCTGAGGCAGCCGCACACACTGCTGTCAATTAGCACTAGCGCTAATGCAATTAGCCCAAATTAAGTGTTTGTTTCTTGGTATTTAAATATCCCCAAAGTTGCCTTTCATGTTCACGGCCGTCTGTTTTGCACCTAATGCGGTTTGCAGTCCCAGTTGGAGAGTAATTGAGCGAATCATTTATCCGCCATATGAGGCTTGGAGGCTCCCTCATTCAGTTAGGGCTTTGTTATTGTGAAGGAACGGAAGAAGTTGGACTGAACATTGGCCATCTTGATCCGATTAGCCTCTAAACAGACTAGCTGGCTGAAGGAATAATTGTCAATGTGATATGTGTTATTTTGTGAGATTATAGGGGCCTTTCCAGTGCAGCAGAGTTACAATATACTGTAGATGTGAGATAAAATAGGGATAAGTATGGAGATAAAACACGTACAGTACCTTTGAATAAGGTAGCCTTGAGTTCAATTTACTGTTGGACAAAATAGTGCATTTTTTCAGGGCAGAATGTCTGAAGATTTTTAATGAATTTATAGTAGATAAAGAAAAGAATGTGTTTCTCTCTAAAAGGGGATTATTTCCTGCATTACATGATTAATATTGTGTATATGATTTTTTTGTTGTGTTCAAGGTTGAATTTCTTCCGAGAGGTTCCAGATTTCAGAGTGTTAGCTTGTGGTGGGGATGGGACAGTCGGTTGGATTCTGGATTTCATAGGTGAGTGTGCACTTCCACTGCCACACCAGTGCTACATTGGTGAACAGACTGGTGAATACATCCTGGTATATACTAGTGATTATACTAGTGGGATGAATGGAACTAGGCCTAAGTATGAATTTGGTCCTCACAATTTTATAATAAAAAATTGCATTTAGATTCTAAATATAACATAACTTTTGCATTATAACAGTTTTCCCCTTTCCGTAACATTTCATTGTGCTTTCTTCAAAACCTGTACATTTATGCCATACAGTGACATTTTTTGTGCGTTTCAATTATTATTATTTTGTATTACTTTGGTGGAATAAACAGTGCTCTTGTTATTTTGCAAGAAAACATCAAATATACTTTTATGATTTGTATATGAACATTTTCATTACGTCCAAGCCTGCGTGTTCAAGGGAGGTAAAAACAGGATGATTATGTGAGTTCAAAATCGGCATATTAGTCGTCGTTTGAGAAACAGCCTGCCTGAAGTCAATTTTTTCTTGAAGACTTATTCCTGGTTCTGCCTTAAAAAATTGCCTCAATTTTTTATCCATCAAAACAAAGAGAAGTAATAACATGGACAGAATGAATGCTACTCCTGAAATAGCCTGTGAGACTGGACATTCACGTCGAGTCAAGGTCTATCTGTTGTTGCACAGATGTCAGAGTTTAGATTTGAGTGATGGTCAGATAACCATGCTGCACTGAATGGGATTTTTTATTTCTTTACTCAGAGACCTGGGCAAATCAAAGTTAAATAAAAAATATATACAGTATGTTAAAGTGGATTCGTGTTCAGTTTTGTTGTTGTGGTCAGAATGTGGGGGTGAGGTCCTCTGTAGCTCAGTTGGTAGAGCAGGGAGCTTGCAATTTTATAGAACCTTTATTTAACTAGGCAAGTCAGTTAAGAACGAATTCGTATTTACAGTGACGGCCTACCCCGGCCAAACCCTAACCCGGACAACGCTGGGCCAATTGTGCGCCGCCCTATGGGGCGCAGCGATCTAAACATACCTTTTGAACTTACAGTCATGCAGGGCTCCCGAATGGAGCAGCGGTCTAAGGCACTGCATCTCTGTGCTTGAGGTGTCACTACAGACACCCTGGTTCGAATCCAGGGTGTATCACAACCGGCCGTGATTGGGAGTCCCATAGGGGGGATTGGCCCAATGTTGTCCAAGTTTGGCAGGTGCCTTAGACCGCAGTGCCTTAGACCACTGCGCCCCGTAGGGCGGCGCACAATTGGCCCAGCATCGTCCGTGTTAGGGTTTGGCCAGTGTAGGCCGTCATTGTAAATAAGAATTTGTTCTCAACTGACTTGCCTAGTCAAGTAAAGGTTACATTGGACTCCCAATGGCCGGTTGTGATACGGCCTTGAATCAAACCAGGGTCACATCTTAGTGATGCCTCTACCACTGAGATGCAGTGCCTTAGACTGCTGTGCCATTCGGGAGCCCTGCATGACTGTAAGTTGCTCTGGATAAAAGCGTCTGCTCAATGGCATAGTAATAATAATACAGTATGATGTTTTTGTTGTTCCTCTTGTGTAGATAAGGCCAACCTGGACAGGAACCCCCCTGTGTGTGTACTTCCCCTTGGAACAGGAAATGACCTGGCAAGGTGTCTGCGATGGGGAGGAGGTATGTTTAATAGCAATTTACTGATGCAATAGCAATTTTTAATAGCAATTTTTTTTATGAATTATATTATTCCTTTTTAAATGAGAGAAACATAAATCTGTGGCCTCATTTTTTTGTCCAATTACATGATTCATGATATTGAATTTAGATTTGACCATACATTCATTTTCTCCTTTGACTGTAAATGTTACCTATGTTTTCATGTAGGAATAAATCAGTAGGCATAAATAGTTAGAATAGCTAAAATGACAGAGAATAATGTTATATTAAAATACTTATGGCCTATACTATAATGTGTTTTAGCTTATGTTCTGGGGTATTATCTACAACATAAGCTATCCTATATGTTGTTTGTGTATTAGGTTATGAGGGAGAGAGCATTCTGAACATCCTGAGGGGCATAGAGAACAGCTCTGAGGTGATGTTGGACCGCTGGAAGATTAGCGTCACACCCACGGACAAAGAAGAGAGGGGAGACCCTGTGCCTTACAGCATCGTCAACAACTATTTCTCTATTGGGGTGGTGAGTTACTTACACTAATATGCAGAGCATATGTCACATTAAAGGCATAGTTCAGCGATTTTAAATATTTGTTTCCTAATATTAGCACATCTTGGCAGTGGCTATTTTAACAAAACGAAAGTGTGGATTGCAGTCACTCCTTGTCCATAGACGGCTTTCAAGATAAGTAAACACATATCTAAAATGATCTATCCCTTTCAGCAAGAACAGTGGGTCAACAACCTGGACTAGTCAATAGGAGAGGGCCGTGTTTAATCTAAGGCTCTCACCTAAAACAACATGACTGACAGCTTCATGCTTATCGTGGATCATCCATTTCAATCGAATAATCTATATAAAGGCCTCAATTGGATAAATACTGTATACCGAATTTAAAGCAGCAACATAGTCATATGTTCTTCTGCGTAATCTTACTCATTTTGATCAAATGCTAGTTAATAAGCCTTTATTGAGATGTGTTAAAGCTTCAACCACCTCTGATTGAAGAATATGTTGTATTTTGTGCGTCTGCGTGGTGCTACGCACCTTTAAACTCATCAACAGCAGAGTCTCTGTCCATCTTCAACATAATGACACTGATTACACCCAGCTCGTGTGGGTCATTACTGATAAATGTCAGGGGAAATACGGTAATTGACATTTGCAGGTTGGGAGACGGTGGCATCTTGGTGTTGTGACATTCGAACATGACGGGGAAATGAGGGATGCATGTCCTTAGAAATGTTAGTCAAATACCTTGGCTTTGTCCCGTATTGACGAAGGTAGGTCCACTTAACAGACGAAGGGGTTGTAAGCATTGGAATAAATAAAGATAATTTCTCTCATAATTCCTCAATATTCGTCGTGGCTTGAGGCAAAACATGTTTTCTGAATGTATGTACAGATATTGCAATACCCTTCAACCAAAGAAGGATAGCAGCCTTAGCAGAAGTATTACTTTAAGCCATTGCAACCAATAGACTTCATTGTTATAACACTATTTTCATGGCCTTCTAACAGTGGGATTAGTATCTAACGAACGTGTTGACAAATGAAGTTGTTTGCCCAGGATTAGGAAGATTCTGAGCTCTCGATGGAATTGAGTGTGATATATTTTGTGTCACATTTCACATCAAATCTTGCTTTCCATTGGAAAGAAACACTGAATACAATAAAGATTACAAAACAAGTCAAGCTAATAATTACCTCAGAGATTATGCAGATGAAGAAAGATTGTTTCTGTAATGACATTTCTGTAGAGTCAAACTCTGAGGATCAGTAGCAACCAAAAGGTTTCACTGTCGAGCCACAGAAAAGTGTAATCATAAGCATCTTATTCTTGGATTTCAAACATTTCATGTGCAGAGTGCACATCTTTTTTCATCTTAAAAATTCTAAGCATTGCATCACAGGTTGGCATTTATTGTTGTTATTGCACTGAAGTCAGCTCTGCAGAATGGTTACCAGCTGGCACAGCCACCAAGTCATAAAATTAGATTTTAAACCTAACCTTAAATTAAGACCAAAAATATAATTTTTGTTTTCCTGAATTTTTACAATATTGCCATTTTTGCAGCTGGCCCATCCAGCGGAAATCGCTAATTTCAGATTCATGACAATAAGCATCAACCTGCCATTGCATCAGGCGTTGAAGGTGGCTGGGGCTTTGCACAAACCGATAGGCGTCTGTTTGAACTTGCACAAGCCCAGGGGTTGGTGAATGAACGGGTAACAGTGTTGGATGGGGAGAGTATATTTCAAAACGTATTTTAAACCCACCATCCCTGTCGAACTTCACAAAGTACCAGGATCACCTACAACTTCCTCTTCCATTTTTACAAGATTTACACCAAACGCCAAGTCATAAAATCTTCCCAATAGACCATCATCCGACCACATCGTCAACTATTTTAGCACACCTCCTGTTTCCTATCCTTCCAATCCAGCCATTCCGTCCAGTTGAATGGAATTAATGGTGCCATCCCTTTATGAGGACGTTAAAAGTGACGTGAAGTGTAATGATCTCAATCAGGGCTTAGTGTGCTGAGGAACAGACCTAATCACAGAGGAGGTCCTAAGATGATGCAGTCAGTTCATCTAATGACCCAGGCTCGCATGTCAAAGTCATTACTCTCCCCGTGAAGGAGAGTCATCAGCTGCCTGAGCACCACTCATAATTGGACTAAACTTTGAGCTATGAGGGCACATTACATTACACATGTCCTGTATTAATTTGGGTGCCAGAGTTTTACAATGGTAATTATTTGAAGGCGTCCCCAAGATGAGTGAGAGGGAGCGTGAGAGTGAGACTTCCTTGTCCTACTGCTGTTTGGGGATTGAGGTTGAAGATGTTTGTATCATCAGCTCAGATGATCTACTGTTAATGTCCTCTTATTGTACATATGACCTTGCGATACATTACATTGGCCCTAAGGGACAAAGTAGCTTTAGTGGAATGTAGTTGCAGTAGCAGTCCATCTAGTTACAGTTAGAGACTGACGGGAACTTCTACAGGAAGGATAGGAACTTCTACAGATGCACCATTGAGAGCATTCTGTTGTGCCGTATCACCGCCTGGTATGGCAACGGCACCATCCGGGACTGCAGGGCTTTCCAGAGGGTGCTGTGGTCAGCCCAACACATCACCGGGGGCATGCTGCCTGCCCTCCAGGTCATCTACAGCACCTGGTGTCACAGGAAGGCCAAGAAGATCATCAAGGACCTCAGCCAGCCGAGCCACGGCCTGTTCACCCTGCTACTATCTAGAAGGCGGAGACAGTACAAGTGTATCAAAGCTGGGACAGAGAAACAGCTTCTATCTGCAGGCCATCAGACTGTTAAATAGTCACTACTAGCTGGCCTCCGCCCAGTACCCTGCCCTGAACTTTAGTCACTGTTACTAGCCGGCTAACACCCGGTACTCAAGGCTGCTGCAATATGTACATAGTCATTGAACACTGGTCACTTTAATAATGTTTACATACTGTTTTACCCACTTCTTATGTATATACTATATTCTAGTCAAGGTTCATCCTATATAACTACTACCGTAAACACATTTTCCATTCATATACTGTCCATAATGTCTATACACACCAATGTATATACACACCGAACTCTGACATTGCTCGTTCTAATATTTATATATTTCTTAATTCCTTTATTCGATTTTTTTGGATTAGCGTGTATTGTTTTGTATTTCTAGGTATTACTGGACTGTTGGAGCTAGGAACATAAGCGTTTCGCTACACCCACGATAACATCTGCAAAATATGTGTACGCGACCAATAAAATTTGCTTTGATTTGACGTATTGTATACAAGGTTATAGTGTACCTTCTTCAATTTGGAGGTTACTTGAAGTGGTTGCTCACTGGTTTCTGAGCTGCAGTATATTTTCACAGATTTCAAACCAAAAGGGAAACAACTCCTCCTTCCTTGCACTCTCTTGTTTTCAGTTATTGTCCTGTTTGTAAGAAAATCAAGTTCCAATCTTTCAGATATATCCATCATCTCACCTTTTCTGGCTCATGTTGAAGATAAATAGAGTCTGCGGGGATCTTGGAAATTCTTTGGTCTTTATTTAACAGCGTCTTGAAAAGACATCAAGAAAACGGCATTGATTTTTTTGGTTTCTCCTACATGTTGTACTGAGAGCTAGCAGGGGGTCATCCCTGTGGCTGGCGTTTCAATAGAGCCACTCAACATGGAGCGGGTCAAAACAGATTGCTCAAGTGGGGGGATAGGAACAAACCCGAAAAGTTTCCTGAAGTTTTCCCCCCTTTTTGTGGTTGAAGACTATTCGTCAGTTGTTTTTACTTGGCAATCATCGTGACTCACAAAGACCATGGTAAATTCTAGTGAGGTTTCATCTTCAAATGGCCCAAGGGTAGTCTACTTTTTTGGTAGCATTTCATAGAATACACAGAATTTTCAACAAACAGGCACAGATTTTCTTTCCTTAGATTCTCTTGATTAATAGAGTAGCTGTCAATCTCAGTCTGTCATTATCATCACACATGCCTGCATGCAAATACACACACACACACACACACACACACACACACACACACACACACACACACACACACACACACACACACACACACACACACACACCCAACACTACCAGTGAGTCTACCAATGTGGTGCACTTCTAGTCCCGGGTCAGAGAAAGAGTGAGAGAGAGAGCGAGAGCGAGAGAGAGAGAGAGAGAGAGAGAGAGAGAGAGAGAGAGAGAGAGAGAGAGAACAAGTTGGTTGCCACGGGAGCCGGCAGCATCCTGTACGTTGGGAGCTGTGATTACTAGCAATGTGTGTTTAATTAATTAGCCTGTGTGGAAAGACGGCGTGCTGTTCGTCAAGCTCTCTGTCAATACCCTCATCCCTGGCTCAAACCTCAACCACCACCCGCCTTCCAGTTGGCCAGGAATTCAAAAACACCCTGGTTCTGTTTAGGCATATCAATATGCATCGGGCATATGTGTCGTTTTTTGGGTGCAATAGAAAGTTGGCTGAGATGCTTATCACCAGAGGGGAAGAAGTTGACTTTAATTGGTGTTAAAAAGCCATCGTATTGATTTTAGTACCAACATCTTGTCTATATTTTGCGACATCTTTGTATCTCATAAATTAATTAATTTAAATAACAATATCCCACATGTAAATGTAAACTCTTTTAGTCTTGTAGCTTATTACAAAATGAAAATATTTGTATTGTTTTATACCCCTAATATACAGTACCAGTCAAAAGTTTGGACACACCTACTCATTCCAGGGTTTTTCTTTATTTGTACTATTTTCTACATTGTTGAATAATAGTGAAGACATCAAAACTATGAAATAACACATATGGAATCATGTAGCAACCAAAACATATTTTTTTACAAATAAATTACAAAAAAATGGAATGAGTAGGTGTGTCCAAACTTTTGACTGGTAATGTACGTATACCCCTTATTTATACAGTCATTGGTTAATAGGCCTTTTCCACTGTATAAATTAGTATAAAAATCAAAGTCATTGCTGAATCCATGTTATTTTCTCTCCCTTATTTAGGATGCTTCCATTGCACATCGGTTCCACATGATGAGGGAGAGACACCCTGAACGCTTTAACAGCAGGTATGTGTTGTTGGGTTTTAACCAACACTTCACCAACACTGCATGTTAACTCCTCTCTCCCTGTTGACTGTCAGCACCTGTGAAGCTGCCACTTCTAACTGGTATATGGTTAGCTCTGGTATCTCCTCTCTCTTTCCTCATACTTTAGCCCATATCTTACTGAATTTATTTTGTTTACCACAAATATATTTAGGAGCCAAGCGGATTTTGCATTGGTACAGGGGGACTTTTAGATTGTTTGATTGACCAATGTATACAGCTAAAACATACTAGGGATAGTTCTGAAGTGGATCATTCATTTAGCAATATGGGAAAAAAAAGTGGCATTCAAAACCTCTGGTAGTGTGACACCTGTGAACAGAAATACTCACCAAGTCAGAAAGCTCTATACAGGGAAAAAAGCTCTATTGGTCCTTTAAAAAACATGGCTGGAAGCCTCATATTGCAATAGACTCTTTCTTCTTCTTTTCTTCAGTAGTCACTTGATGCAGTAAATGGACATGCCTCATATTTAGCATCTGTGATTACATTAAATAGATGTGTTCACCGTTGGAGATGAGCAAATGTGGCATCTATGTTCCCATCAATATTTAACATGACCAATACATCTCCACTAGCAGTAAGGAGTAATGGCGTGGGTAATTGAATTTGCTTGGGTAGTTTGACATCATGTATCTGTCGGAGTGATGACACACAGTCTCCTAATAATCCCATTCGTATTCATTTATCATATTTACTCTGACTTTAGTTCAACATTTAGCAAACTATTATCCACAGGTTCGTTTAGGCTACGTGATCTGCAAGGGTTGCTGCAGTGCAAAATGATATATGGGAGAGTACTCAAATTTTCCTTGTATTGCAGTTTTGTGTTTTTTTTCTCTCCAGTATGTGTGTTTTTAGGCATATTCCAATGCTAGTGTAGCCATACATTGAAGGTACAGGTTTAGCCACACTGCATATTTTTTTAAATCATTGGGTTAAATCTCAATTCCCAAACTGTTAATATCAATCAATAACACTATATGGCTATATATATGAATACACAGGAACAAAAAAAACATGTATACAAAGACATCAAAGATATTGTTTTATACCATTTTTAAGCCCATGTGAAAAATGATTGAGATATTTAAAGAAAATTGTACCATCTGTTATTTGAATTCAATGAATAATTTACAGGAGGGAATGGGTTTAGGATCTCTCTATTACACACTATCCTTGCCAATTGAATAATGCATGATTATAGTTTTTCAAGGTAGCATATATTTTGTTGGATTTGTCCAAGGGGCTCATGTCCATTGCAAGTAGAATGCAACTTATCATGGAGCCATTTCCTTCCGAGTGTATGAACAGTGTTCAATAGTGGGTGTAAGGCAGAGAACACTGTCTGTACAGGATAGAACATTTGGGCCTGTGTAAAGCCAACACCAAGACACATGAAAAGTTCACAGCAGTCGCAACTCAAAAACACAGCCTGACACACATTCCCACATGTCACAGTTGAACTGCACATACATGTATGACTCTTCCAAATCAGATATATTCACCATCTCTCAGTTACTGTAGTACTGTCTTTCAGCAGCCATCAGGCCTGGCATGAGAGGCTACTAAGTTACAATGAATGGAAGAAGCATCCTCCCACTCCATTCCTCCCTTCCTCCCCCATCGAAATCACAACAGAGACTGCACTACTCTCTTTCTCTCAGTCTTTCTCTCTTTCTTCAGAGGATATCAATTACATTTGTCATCGGGTTGACCTTAAAGAAGACATACATATTTGATCAGGTTTAATTAGCAACAAAATAATGGCATATTGTGTTTTAAATTATGAAACGAGGGGATTTGGTTGATGAATGTAATGAATGCTGGGGCCGGGCCGGGGGTGACTCCCACTCTGTATTGGCACCTCTGGGCGGTTATGAGGGAGAATGTGTGAAGATTTGACACGTCGGCAGATAGATTCATTTACTGACTGCAGCCTGACCAAGAGGTGATAATGAGGTCGAGGATTAAAAGTAAGACAATCAGTCGACCCGTGACGACGCCACACACTACCTCCCTCTGCCTAGTTAAAATATACTGCTCCTTTTTCTATCTCTCTTTGTTACTGATCTCCCATGTAATTACACACTAATCTCTGCCTCAGAAAGAGAGAGAGAAAGGGAGGGGGGGGGGGGGGGAATGGATGGAAAGAAAGAAAAATACGTGATTTATAGCCAGGTAGAGATTTTCTCGTCTTTTTTGCCTTTGTACGCTCAAAAACAGTTACACTTTCAGCCAATTTCAATAACCTGTTAGCAACAGTTCAATGGCCACCAACACAGGCCTGTGTTCTAAGCCTGAGGTATTGTATTTGATGTATGGCAGTCTATTACTATTACTACTACTGTCTTAAGCACGGGTTATATTACCACTCTCCCTCGTGTAGCCTGTGGCTGTTCTGTTGAACCACTCTGGCGTTAACCTTTCCTGGAGGCACAGGGAAGCCCAGGCATGGAGCGCTCTTTAGCATAATGAGTGTGTTCATCAAAGCCTGCCGTGCGCGCAGGGCCCACTGGATCCACTCACACACTGCCACACACACTCCCAAACCGCTTCCCCACAGGGCCCCTGTGGACCCGGGCAGGGGCCGCCCTCAGACCTCATTTGAGGATGAAATCGTTTGTCTGACCAGGATGTCATCTATAATTAATGGCCACTTGTGAGTGTAATTTAGAGAGATCTCACCTGTGGCTCTGTCCCCGACCCAGCGTGAATGTACACACAGTCACACACATGCGCATACATATACTGTACACACAAAAATGAACAAACGCACACACTCACTAATGAATGGACACACACACACACACTGGACCTCAGAAGTGAGCCACCAGTCTTGTTCAGTAAATCCCATAGACTCTAATTCTAACTGGTTGGTATGTAATATTTAATATGATACCTCTATACAGGCTTGGAAACAAAAGTTGTAGAATCCTTTTGGATTCCAGATATCACCCTTTTGGGTTCCAGATATCACCCTTTGGGCTTCCATGTGGAACCGTTTCCACAGAGGGTGATACATGGAACCAAAAAGGGTTCTACCTAAAACCAGCCGAAGGATAGCCGAAGAACCCTTTTGGAAACCTTTTTTCTAAGATGAAAGCCCGATAGTAGTCTCAATGCCCTCTGATTTCTCACATTGTAGCAGCAGCTCTTACTGTCCAAGACCCCAGCCACACATATTGACTCCCCACCACTTCTCCAAAAGTCTCCTAGTCCCTGTTGTGTCCCCCATAGCCCCTGCAGAGCCACCAGCTGGCTACACGGTTCCCTTCTCACACCTTCCCACCAGCAGTATGTTCACGTGTAGGGTGACAGATAACAGACAGCAAATAATGTACATTAGATAGATAGTTTATAGATTTTATGTGTCTGATTATTGTAGTCCCTGTATTATAACAATTGATAGGACCATATCCCTTACACGCCATTCTGTTACTTCAGTACATTTATTGTGATGAATCTAGAAATATTGGTATTTCAATATTGGACAAAAAAACAAAACAAGATCCCTCCTTATAGTATGAGCTGAGCTTTGTAACAGAAAAGTTCCAACGACAAGGACAATTTTTTATAAACTCAGATAAAATGATTCGAGCTATCCCAGGAAACCATCAACATTCCCAGAACATTAGCTAAGATTCCCATTTAAGTTCTAGGTAGGGTTTTATTAACATTATGATGATAACATCCCAAAAACATTCAAATGTTTTTGATAACATTTAATTACATGGATGAAATGAAATGCTGTGTGTCTATATCACCTTGTAGTTGGCCTACAATACAATCCTCAAATGCAAATTGCCATTAAATCTGTAGAGAAACATCATTTGGGCTGTGTTCCAATCTGCTTTCTTATGCTTCAAGGAACTAGAAATATGTACGCTGAGAATGTTGTGGTAATATTAGGTCAAACTTAAACATAACGTTTTCGAAATGATCTTGAACTGTTCTGAGAGCTTCCAAGACAATGTTAATCTGGAGGTGAAAGAAACTCATAGATGTTTAGACGAGGTGCTGGCTAGCGGAGTAGAACACTAGAAAAAGAAAAGGAGAGCCACACCCTCTAGGAGCTCAGACGCAGTAATTGAATAACCAACGTTTTGACAGACAAGCTGTCTTCCTCAGGGTACCTCCAAGACCAGGTAAAATATATATTGTGTGAACGTCAATAGAATAGTATGCTAAACCTAAAACAAATAAAAGTTATAAAAACAGACTCATTTGGAAATTGTGGAACATTGTGCAACATTGTGGGTATGTTCTGTGCAACCTTTTAAGTACAATACGTGAGTATCACAAGAATATTCTTGCAACATCCAGACAACTCCCATAACTTAATTAAATGTTCTGGGAACCTTTAAAAATGTTGGACCAGGTGTTCGGTCAACATTCTTAAAACATTAAGGGAATGTCGAGTGCAACCTAACTTAAACATTGAATGTCATCACAACTGAGCATATCTTGTACCCACCCTGTTCCCATAACCTAATGAAATGTTCTGGGAACCTTTAAAGAACTTAGAAACGATGTTCTGTCAACGTTCTTGCAACATCAAAGGAATTTTTTGTGCACCCTGATACAAACATTATCTGAATGTCAGCACAACTGGACAGTTTTAATGTTTTGGGAACCTTGTCATATATCCACAACGTTCCCACAATCTAATGAAACATTCTGGGAACCTTTAAAGAACAGACTAAATGTGTTCTGGGAACGATCTTGCAACATCAGGCAAATGTTTTATGCAAACATTGTATAATCATTCGCAAGACTGGACGGTTTTTGTGTTATGAGAACATTTGCTGCAACTTAACAAATGTTCTGGGAAATTTGACAAACACTATTGGTTTGCTGGGAGGATACTGATATTATAAATACACCCAGGGATCATTTGCTTGTAGTTCAAACAAACCCATTCATTGTACTGTTTTATTTGGCATATCTCTTTAAGAAAGGGGAGACAACACGACACAGGCCATTTCTCAAGCTGCCAGTCAGAGTTGTAGCACTCGGGGTGGTGTCATGTTAAACAAAACAGTGCATTGATGCAATGCACAAAGAGTTGGTTATGTCAATGTGATATTTATCACCTCTGATCAAAAATAAATTAGTGTGAAAATAAGGTCATAGATCATGGGGGCTTAGATTAAGTGTCAGAGGGAAAAATCAATGGCTCTGTGCCTCATGCTAACAGTGGACAGTAGAAAGAGCATTGAAGAGTATTACATGGTGTTGTGGCCTGGGGATAGCCTAGCCATGCTACACTGAAGCCTGTTTGCCTTTGAGACGTTTTAATAGAGTGACGAGACAGGGGTTTATAAAGTAGATGAGTTGACTGATGAGGAGAGAACAGGGGCATAATTCTGTGCTAAGTCTGCGCAGGGAGCTGCTTGCTTCACTGGTTGGTGAAACCTGAGACAGTGTTGTCTTTTGACATGCAGTTGTAGCTACAAATTGTCTCTCGTGCACTCAGTGGTGGAAAAAAGTACATTTCTTTGTTTATCTGATCTTCAAAATGAACTTACATTTGCAATATACTATGAGTTATGATATTATGGACACACTCTGGTTAATGAAACCCCTTTATATTCACTTTTATTGCAAAGTCAAATCTCTTGACCCACATTGAAAGCATCAACCTGTTCAGAAGATCATCATTTTCAGTTGATTCTCCATTGATCCTCAATGGCCATCTCACTGGAGCTTCTCCCTGTTCCAGCTGTGTTTCAGATCATGGTGCTGAGCGCCAGTCTATCAGCACATAAAGGAGGGGAATCCGATGGGGCCAATGGGATGCTCCTAATTATCTCATGAACAGGGAGATAAGGCCGTGATTTGTTGCCATGGCTCTCTTGTTAGGTTAAGTGGAGGGAATCGACAGGACAGTCAGATGTCGACTCTATCAGTTCTATTTGTTCCAATGTTTAACTACTACACGAAGTTGTAGACGACAAAGTGCTGCGTTTTGGTTTTGGTTATGTTGTACTGGACAGAAGACAATGCTGTAGTAGTATATGTTGATTTTGACTTGATCTATTCCCTTCTTTAACTACGTTAAGTAGACTTGAGGACGACAAAGTGCTGTGTTTTGGTTTTGTTTACAGTAAAACATGACCTTGATATTGTACTGTAAGAGTGAATTTGTGTTTTAGACATCATACATTAAGTAGAGGGAACAATCAGGACATTCAGATGTCAACTATCTATTCCCATTTTTAACTACTACAAAGTCGACTTGAGACTGTCTAGAAAGTGCTGTGTTTGGTTTTGGTTATATTGAACTGTATGTGCTGTGTGTACTGTATGTTATGTGTTTTAGACATGCTGTATTAAGCCTATTACTGTGGTGATAAGTGGTGCACTGTACAAAAGGTAATGTACATCAGAGGAGAGTAATAGCCTCTTGAGTTTGCCTCTCATGTAAACAGAGAGAAACTTTCCGCCTGGCAACCAAATAATACAGCTGCTTGGAAACCTGGGTAGTTCCCCTGTGTCTTAAAGGTCGCAGTGCTTCAGATGTGCGAGAGCCTCTTGAAAATAACAAAAACAAACCAAAACAATTTCACCTCAGCGAGTGCTGCAAATTATTTGTCCAACAGCTCACTGCAGGTGTAAAGACTGCACATTGTTTAGTTTCAGTCACACCACAAGTTGCTTTGTTTTTTAATAGACTCGTGAACAGGCCACCACATTTGTTTGTTTGCAAATGATGCTCATGTCTGCATTTGTGTTTTGTCTGCGACAGGAGTGCTTGTGTGTTTTCGTTCTCGGCTGCCATAGACAAGTCTCTCATGAGAAGGAACCAGACCTGGCTTCAAATAGTATTTGAAATAGCCTACATTGCGCATTTGCTTTAGCCGGTCTTGTGTTAGGTCTGCTAAGCACACACATTTATGGTGAGGGTTGCACATGGAGCCCAGGGCAGCTGTTGGAAGTGATGTTTGAGAGATGCTAGATGTGTCATTGTGTAGTAGGCCCTCTCAGCACGCCCCATGTCTTCCCCCACTGTCTCTCGCTCTCTTTCGCTCTCTCTTTTGCTCTCTTTTTCCCTCTCTCGCTCTCTCCCTCTCCCTCTCTCTCCTTACTCCTCTCTTCCCGCACCTATTGACCATCTTGCACATTATAAATCAACATTGAGCCCGGGCTATCCTGCAAGTGGCTAATGAAAGCTAATTTATAAAGCAGCTAAATGGCCCTGACAAAACTCCTAATGAGGAAATCAATAATTTAGTGATTGTTACTCTGCTTACACTAATACATCCCGCTTGTAAGGCTTTTTGATTCCAGCGAAAAGAAGGCCATTTTTTATTGTCTTCAGTTCTGCATGTCAGCACTGTGGTAAGGTTGTTTTTTTCTCTCGCGTGCGAAAGCCCCATGATGATAAATCTTCTGTCGGCTGTGTGGTGTGCTTTCAAAGAAATCTCTAAAGAAAGTCAAGCATTTAGCTGTAAATAGACATTGGTGCTCATAAACAGTCTCTATACGGATGGGATGTGATGCTATGAATGTTAGAGCAGCATTTAGTCCGCCATCAAATCAAATGTTATTGGTCATATGCACATGTTTAGCAGATGTTATTGCGAGTGTATCAAAATGCTTGTGCTTCTAGTTCCGACAGTGCAGCAATATCTAACAAGTAATATCTAACAATTCCACAACAAATACCTAATGGAATAAGGAATGGAATGGAATAAGAATATATAAATATATGGATGAGCAATGACAGAGCGGTATAGGCTAAGATGCAATAGATAGTATAGAATACAGTATATACATATGAGATGAGTAATGCAAGATATGTAAACATTATTAAAGTGACTAGTGTTGCATTTATTAAAGTGGCCAATGATTTCAAGTCTGTATGTAGGCAGCAGCCTCTCTGTGGTAGTGATGGCTGTTTAACAGTATGATGGCCTTGAGATAGAAGCTGCTTTTCAGTCTCTCGGTCCCAGCTTTGATGCACCTGTACTGACCTCGCCTTCTGGATGGTAGCCGGGGAAACAGGCAGTGGCTCGGGTGGTTGTTGTCCTTGATGATCTTTTTGTCCTTCCTGTGACACCGGGTGCTGTAGGTGAAGGGCAGGTAGTTTGCACTCGGTGATGCGTTGTGCAGACTGCACCACCCTCTGGAGAGCCGTGCGGTTGTGGGTGGCGCAGTTGCCGTACCAGGCGGTGATACAGCCCGACAGGATGCTCTCAGTTGTGTATCTGTAAAAGTTTGTGAGGTTTTTAGGTGACAAGACAGATTTCTTCAGCCTCCTGAGGTTGATTAATGCCTCATTAAATTCACTTATTAAACTGAACTCCAATGTGTACTACATGCACAGTACAGAATCTACAAAGAGTAGCTAATATTCCTCATTCAAAGACTGCTCCATCTGTTTTTGCCAAGCGAAAGATGTTTGAACATCTTTCTTAACACATGTTGATAGATATCTTCTTTCCCCCACTTAATTCATGCTCAAAGGGGGATGAGCTGTGAGTTATTATGACTCTTTCAAGGCTCACCATCTCTATGGGCAGAGTGCAATAAGTTGAGACAAGTAATCTTTGCTGACCAAACTGAGGCTATCAGAGCGTTTAGTAATATTGATTCACCTTGTAGGCCTTTTAAACCTGGAGAGTCTATAAGAAATCCTGTCTTCATAGATATTGTTGTTCTCTGTTCTGTATAATAATTTCCCTTTGTGTATTAGGCCTACAGTTATTAATTCTCACTCATCGGTCCACGTGGAGTATTTCAGAGTTTCCATTTGCTTTGTTTTACAGCTTGCTCTGTCTTAAGGTGTAGCCTACATTCTGCACCAATCTTCAGATTAAAGTCTGGGACAGTATTCAGAAAGCATCTCGGGGTAGGAGTGTTGGTCTAGGATCAGTTTGACCTTTTTAGATTGTAATGAATGGACAGCGGGGACCTGATCCTAAATCTGCACTCCTGCTCTGATACGCTTAATAAATACAAGCCGGCTCAGTAAAGTAAAAGCATATAGGCTCTATACAAAGTATCACACTGTTATAAAGACAGATGGTGACTCTAACTAGCAGGGTCATTGATCATCAGGCTTAGCTCTGGGATCATGTGTCCCTAGGAACCCGGGGGAGCAGCACCCCAGTCCTCAGTTAATTGAAGGGCCAGTTAGATTACCCTCTCTCACCCCTTGCTGTGTTTTAATGCTAGGTACCCACCCCACATACTCTAGTGGTTAATCGCCTTTACGTTAGTCTTTGGGCTTCTGCGTGTGTGAGACATTATGATTAATGAATGACGTTGTATGTTTTTGGAGATTGGATTTTGTGAATATGTTTTAAATCCAATATCAAATGTATTTTAAATTCTCAAACAATAGTGGATGGTATTCACTGTAGCGGGTTATAGGGCAGCAGGTAGCCTAGTGGTTTTAGTGTTGGACCAGTAACCGAAAGGTTGCTGGTTTGAATACCCAAGCCAACAAGGTGAAAAATCTGTCTGTGCCCTTGAGCATGGCCTTTAACCCTAATTAGTTCCATGGGCGCCGTACTACTATGGCTCACGCTGTAAAACAACACATTTCACTGCACCTCTCGGGTGTACGTGACAATAAAATATGTTTTATTATTATAGATTTTTTTGTTGATACACAATGGTGGAGAATACTTCCAAGTCAATTGTGAAAAGTCTGAAATAAATACATTTAAATACAAACTGTACATGAATTAAAGCTATTATAGACAGAGAGCTATTCCATAAAACGCAGACTAACTAAAAGAGAGGAATTGCGAGGAGAGAGAGGGAAATCGCTTCATCCACTTTTTGTATTGCTGACTGTATGGCAGTAGATTTTGATGTGGGAAGAGATAGATTTTTGTTTCCTCCTAGTCCCCTTACACTTCTTGTTGTCTTGTTTTTCAGAACAAAGAATAAGCTGTGGTACTTTGAGTTTGGCACTTCCGAGACCTTCTCGGCCACATGCAAGAAGCTCCACGACTTTCTGGAGGTTGAGGTAAATACAACTGCCTGCTTTCAATTTTGGGAGATTGGGACTAAGTATTTTTATGCTATTTAATGCTATGACTTGTCATAGCATGAATAAGCAATAATTCAACATAAACTACATAAACTACTCTCACTTGTACTGGTCTCTGCAACAATAACACCTACTGTTAACAAGCAAAATGGAGTCTTTGAAAGCAGACACAATGCAGTGAGAACAAGAAGCAAAAAGTCAAACACCTAGGTACCATCTCCCGGGGAGAGAGAATAATGCCTCTAATCTAGTGCACACCATTTTAAGACACTGAGCACCAGCCACCTCCTGATCCACAAATAGCCTTCCATTTGTACCAATTTCAGTCTGGAAGTGTTGAGGAGGGAGGGAGGCCTCCCCTCTCCCCCTCCCACTCCCCTAACGGATCCTCAGCCCAACACACAGGTAATTATCCCGGCACGGCCCTGCTGTGTGTGATATTGAGGGATAATGAAGGTGGTGTCTAGCCGATCCATCTCCCCCTCCTCAGAGCCATCAGCGGTGGCAGAGGTCTTCATTAATTAGCCGTGGATGGCTACTTAGTATGGTACTGAAGGGGAGCAGGTTTGGTGTGGAATACAGGCCATGTATTTAAACTCCACTGAGAGAGGACAGAGAAGTGGCCTGTTATTATACAGCTGGCAACTGAGGGAATTCCTAATATGGATGCCGTACTAGTATAAGGTTGTTAGGAGTCATGGCTGGTGGCAGGTCCCCTTCTGGTGGACATTTCCAGCTTGTCAAAGATCAAATGGCTTCGACATAAACTGTTAATCATCACTCAGCAGTGAAGGCTGCCAGATGAGTGGTAAAGTTTTGATAACACCTAACTGAGAAGCTCTGGCTCAAGCATAATTAGCATGATCTACTTAATGTTATTTCATTGCTACACAAATGTTTCAAGAGGAACATTTTGATTATTGATTTGATGTCATCCCTCTCTCTCTCTCTCGCTCTTGCTCCCTCCCTCTTCCCTCTCTCTCGCTTTCTTTCCTGACCCTTATCCTTTGTAAAGTGCGACGGCATCACTCTGGACCTAGACAGCATCTCTTTGGAAGGCATCGCAATTTTAAACATTCCCAGCATGCATGGCGGCTCCAACCTGTGGGGTGAGAGCAGGAAAAGGCGGAGCAACCGCCGGGGAGGGAAGAAGACCCAGGATAAGAGGACAACAGTGCTGGACCCCAAAGAGCTTCAATTTGCTGTCCAAGGTAGCTATCGTAATGATGGATACTGGTGAATTTGAAATGTATTTATTGCAATTCCAACTTTGAGGAAACATTGTTCACATTGCCACATTTATTTTACATGGGGTATTTTACATAGGTCCTTTAAGGTCTTTTAAAATGTCAAAGGCTTGCTCATATTCAGGTATGCCTCTTACAGATCAGTACTACAACCAAACATACACAGGATAACACCAGGCTTGAAATGCTACAACTCAATGGCTGATTGGCTGCCATATTGTGTATAGATTTTTTAGCATAGAAGACCCTTTCTCCTAATAACCTGTGACACTAAGAGGCAAGACCTTGTCCAAGCTCACATTAGACAGATCAGAGACAAACTTTGGGACAAAGTTTTCCCTGGCACTGGTATGAATATTTCACCAATGACAAGTTGAATCACAGTGCTTAGATTTGGTTTGGGATGAAGGGGTGCGGTTTAATGTCACTGTTTCGCACTGTCACTTGACTGGTAATGGCTTGTGTAGGCGGAAGTGGACAACCTGGCCTAATAGGAGCAGACTTAGGGAGCTCAGTGTGAATTCTGCCTCCTTTATGGGCACTGAACACATAAATATGTCAGATGGGAGCTCATCAATGAGAATCTATGAATTAACACAGATTATTGTTTAGGAGGAGTTAAGGTCAGCCGGTAAACTGGTAAATTGTCTTCTCATGTCTAGTTTGTGGACGATCACCTCAGTCACTGGTTAAGTTACTGTAAACACACATTTATCACCTTCATTGGCAATACTATGTAGAGGGTTGTCCTCACACAGAGCAGCATAATGTAGGGAAGTGCAATTCACAGCTGACTAGGGCTACTCCTTACACCTTGATCACAGCGACAGCGTCATCGCGTTTTGGTACACCAGAAGTACATTCATTTCCAATGGAACGCTGCGTTTGCTTTGCAGCATTCCATTGCAGAGGCAGTTGCAGTGAGTTATGTGAGGTGGATGCTTTGGATTTATCAAACATATCATCAAATTGTATGCGTAGACCTCTTGACAGTTAATGGTGAATGTTACACTTTTGTCGCACACATGTCCAGATGATGCTGCGTACCATTTTGCACAATGACGCTGTAGCTGTGATCAAGGTGTTTGTATTAGAAGGTGTACAGTATTTTATTGCAAGGGCATTGTACAGATATAGGATCTTAATTTGACCAGCATTGTTGTAGCAAAATAATAGCAACATGATTTAAACGTTTGGTACGTAATGTTGCTTGATTGGTGGTTAGGCTATTAGCTGGACAAAAGTAGGCCACATGAAAAGTGCAATACTGTTAACACAACCGTGTTTTAGTGCGGGTTTTCAGTGAATTTATGTAAATCACGAAACTAATCTGCCTTCCCTGCACCGCAGGAAGATTCTCAGCAACAAAAGAGTGATCAAATTAAGATTCTACATCTGTGGTACGTGGTAGTGTTTTGCTGGTGTATTATGTCCAGGCTTGATTAGATCATAGATCAACCAAATCAGATTCATACAGTGTATAGTGAAAGTCAAATCATACAAGACTGGGCATGTGACAATTTCTCACAGTCAAATGTACAATCATACCAAGGATGTTTTCATGAATTAGTAACACTGCGATGTACACGGCACTGTATAATAGGCAACCCATTGACTACATATTCTGGGATGTATCCACCTCAGTTAAAATCAAAGTACCAAATCCATTATCTGCCAGTGTGCTTCGCAAACAGTGGAGATTCCCCCTGCTCTTTAATTTCAGTCAATACGAGTCAAGCACTGATGAATGCACCCATTTGGATCATGCATGTTCTTTCTAATAACATAGGGCATCATCCATTTCACTGAGTTCTACTCTTATAGACTGGGAGAAAGGCAATGGACAGAGCCCTAGAAATGACAGCTTTGGCAAGGGGGGTTAAGATGGTAGTGGTGGTCGGAGATGATCAATTCACACCCCGTCGATACACTACAGTAGTCCCTCCCTTCCATTAATTCACCCAAAAATCATTCGATTTGGTGCAAAGGATTTTTTTTGTTTTATCCTAACCCTCAGCCTGAACCTGAAAAGGCACTTAGTGGCCAGTGAGTGAGTGCTGGTTGCCCTTGCTGTAGGTGTGCTCAAGATGAGAGGCCCAACTTGTCAGATCAGAGAATGGCGTATTAGAGGGGCCCGTAAACACAGAGTGCATTAGCCTGGGGGGCCGTGGGGCTGGGGGCCATGGGGGCTGTGGGCTGTACGCGTACCCAGAGCACGGAGTGCGAAGTGCAGATCAAACTGGGAAAAAACGACTGACCTTTCTGGAACTGTTAAGTCGTCCCGCTGTTGACGCCAGGAGACAAGCCCCTCAGGTGGAAGGGAATGGCTATGGGTGAATTATTTAGAACGGGGACAGGGGGGGGGGGGACTGATGCCCTGAGACATGTACCATGAAGATTCTAAAGGTGGTCTCAACGTCGTTCACCCACTCCCTCTCTGTCACTCTGCATGTTGTCAGTGGAGTAGAGACTGCCCTGGACAGGTATTTGACAATGACAAGGATATGCTGGGACTAATCTTGCACTGTGACAACTAGATTATGAGGCGTGGGCTGCCTATTAGAGGACTTGGCTGTGTGCGTAAGCCACTGTAACATCTCTGTGACCCGGTCTTGTCTTCTATCTGAAATAAGTGATGTTGACGTGCGAACAGGAATGATTTGGTCTTTATTTGGTCCCCTCTTTTAAAACAGATTGTTTTGAACACTAAATTTGTATTATTTGTATGACTGTATTTTCCATTTATCTACGATAAGGGGTGTTGATGTATGAAAAGGACAAGTTGTAGTGCTAAGCGATTAACCAAAATGTATTTTTCCCACCCCAGTTATTAAACAACTAATCAGTTAATTTACATTAATTCCATTTAGTTCTGTTTTTTTGTGAGACCAATGTGCCGTTTTCCTAGAGCGAAATCAAATTATTCATGAGAGTGGGACGCTGGGCTGAAGGGAGTTGTAGTTTTCATTAAGCAAATATTTAACCTAGTTCAGTGCAGAAACGTGGTAATTAACTACAATGGCCATGATCTATTGCACCTGTTCTTTCTGGCTCAGACAGAGATGGATATACTTTATGCCTGCTGCATTAGGTGAGATACACAGAGACCGCATAGACCACATGAGAGAGGAATGTACACAACACTACTACGAGTGAGCGAGATATGTATGCCTTATCTACCTTGAAGAACTAGTAAAATGGTTTCTTCAGACAGCTTCGCAGCATACTTAGGCAGGCTAGCCTAGCTAAATAGGATGACTACAGACAGTACAGTATGGCTTCTACTGCCAAAGCAGAGATGAGATGATGACTTTAAGGAATGAAAATGTAATATACACAACTGAAATATTGTATTATTTCATAGTAAATTTCTATGTTTATATTGATGTCTACCCAGTTTGGACCTGACCGAGACAATGGAATATTTTGAATATTTTGGCGATTGAATGATCACTGTTTTTGGCTTTGGAATTTCTATTAAAAAGCTCTAAAATCATTTGAATGTAAATGCAATCTAAACCAATTATTTTTTACTAATCGAACCAAACCGACCTTAAAAAAATCACTAATCGCTCAACACTAACAAGTTTTTATTTTTTGCAAGATCTATGTTTCTACTTCACCCTCCACCTTTTAGCCCTTTTAAACACTGCATGATGAGTGAATGTGGGTCTTCTCTCAGAGTACAGCGCTTGATGATATGTTACACAACCTCTCCGCTATGACCAACTCTCAACCAATAACACTTGGCCAGAATGTAGTAGACAGATAAGTGAGAGCCCAGCCATATATTTACATGGCTTTGAGATAGAGAAACCTGTCCGGAAGTGCTGGTGTCACTAGTGTTGTCCTTTAAAAAAATTGTTTTAAATCACTTGAAATAAAATACACCTTTAATCGGTCTCTCTCATTTGACAAGTGTAACTAGTGCTTCTGATGATCACATGATTTTCTTTTCAAATCTGGGAAAACTGGAGTCTATTCTTTCTCCCATGACTATAGACTTCAGACCAGGCTATAGTTATGCATCCATCACTATTATTAAACGGGCACTGCACTGGTTGTAACAGTCAGCTCGTATTATACACGCATTCATTAATCCTTAAGAGTCTATTGACTCACCCGTGCCTCAATCTAAGAAACATAATTTAAAAAATCGCCATCAAAATCTGTCAGTTTAAGATAGAGATATCAGTTTTTTTGCATGGGCTGCGTCTCAATCCACCTCATTCGCATTTGTCGGCCTTGGAAGGTGGCAGAGCTACAGCAGTGTTTGTCAGACCATGAGACAAGCCGAAAATCAAGCCGGTCTTCTCAAGAAAACGTTTGTAGCGTCCCGAACAGTTTGGCCTACAAAACTAATATTACACCACTATGGGAAAGGGAGACTCTCGCGAACGCGATGTTCTATATTTTGCTCTACGACCCCCACAAGTGTCACGGGACTCGTCTGAAGGTCAAACGAATGGAAGTATGGAAGTAGTTTTGTGCCCCAAAAAATACAGGGTTAAATATTTTTTACTGTCTATTTTGCCATTCATGAATGTGTTATTCAATGTATTTCTATGGGCTATAGTAGTAAAGGCCATATTCAATATTTTCTCAAATCATTTTACTTACTTTTTTGGGGATACAGTTCGATATCAAATAGCTAAATGATCATGTGGCCTCCCGGGTGGCGCAGTGGTCTAAGGCACTGCATCGCTAGCTGTGCCACCAGAGACTCATGGGGCGACGCACAATTGGAACCATGGGGCGGCGCACAATTGGCCCAGCGTCGTCCGGGTTAGGGAGGGTTTGCCTGGCAGGGATATCCTTGTCTCATCCCGCACTAGCAACTCCTGTGGCGGGCCGGGCGTAGTGCACGCTGACCAGGTCGCTAGGTGTACGGTGTTTCCTCCGGCACATTGGTGCGGCTGGCTTCTGGGTTGGATGCGCGCTGTGTTAAGAAGCAGTGTGGGTTGTGTTTCGGAGGACGCATGGCTCTCGACCTTCGCAGCGATGAGACAAGACAGTAACTACTAACAATTGGATACCACGAAATTGGGGAGAAAAAGGGGGTAAAAGTTTAAAAAAAAAATATTAACAAAATTTAATTGCTAAATCATCTTCAAATAATTTCAAATGTTAGCTTAGTCTCCCACCCGTCCCCCAACGGTTTATACTTAAACAACTGAAGTAGCCTCATACTAATACAACCACCACTGTTTATGATAGTCATATACCAATCATTTGTTCTTTTCAAACATAGGCAAATTCATGAAACCTCAGGGCAGGATGATCTCCCTGCCCTGACCTTGGTTGCTGAGAGCAGAGCACGCTCCTGGCCTTGCCCACAGTAAGCACTCTGGGGTATACTATATGACCTGTGTGTAGCCCCGGGCAACCAGGAAGTTCCACACGTTTATCCGTCGCCGTGGTGATGCTGTCCATCATACGTGTCAGCCAGGGGCTGTGTGAGCCAGCAGCGCTAACGTGAGAAGGCATGCTGGAGGACCCAGTGTCAGGGGGCTAGCACATTGTGTACACACACACACAGGCACGAAGTCATACACATGCATACACACACACACACACACACACACACACACACACACACACACACACACACACACACACACACACACACACACACACACACACACACACACACACACACACACACACACACACACACACACACACACACACAGGCACGAAGTCATACACACACACATGCATACACACACACACACACACACACACACACACACACACACAGGCATAAACACACAGGTGTGAACACACAGGTATTCACACACAAGCACACACGTGCGGAAGGCACACAAACTCTCTTTTTTAGCTCTCATACCATGGCAAACTCTCCATTCACATTTTAACACAGAGGGTGCCGACCCAGCCTGTTGCTATAGTGACAGATGGACACTACCCCTCAACAGTAACATCCATAGAAATACAAATATGGTTGATTTATATACTGTGTCTAAGGCATCACTCAAACATCTTAGAAGCCCTGAACATCAGCCTGGCTCTAGCAGCAGCAATCTAGCATTAGCAACAGCACCATACAGCAGCACGATCAATGACAGCATGCTAGTTTGTTCTACCATACCCACCAAGTCCCTAAAATGGGTCTTAGTTTCAATTAGTGTCTCTCTGCACTCCCAACAGGGCTTAATTTGCGGCGGGACGAGTAGTCTGAGAGCAGGAGGAGTAACAGGCCCACTGAAACAGATGGGCTCAGCGCGACACTGGGCTTCCAGCAGGGGCAAAATCAATGCTCATAACTTCAAAACAGAAAATAAATTAATAATTATAGGAAGACAAGATTGCTTTCCATTGCCGGCGCAATCTAATTAATAGGTGTTTTGTTTATGGCTGCTGGTTGTTGTTCTTGTTGCTTCTTCTTTTTTCCTTTCAACAGTGAATATTCAGACTTTGGAGAACGGAAGGCAAACTGTGCACCTTGAAAATGAAGCACGCCTCGTTTTCGCCTCTTTTATCCCTCCTGTTCTCGCCATCTTTCTTCTCCTCCTTCTTCTTCTTTTTCTTACTCAAGGTGCGTGGATTCCCGAGTTAACCAATGGCTTGACTTAGGATCCATTCAAACTGTATTGCTCAGATCAACAGGATGGTCGAGAGATGGTGTGAGTTCTATGTGTAGCTGTGTTTATGTCTCCGTGTCTGTAGACCCGTCAGACCAGCTGTTGGAGGTGGTGGGTCTGGAGGGAGCCATGGAGATGGGACAGATCCACATCGGCCTGAGGAGCGCAGGAAGACGCCTGGCCCAGTGCTCCTCGGTCACCATCAGGTCAGTACCCCTTGACCATAACCACTGATCACTGTCTGACCACAGTCACCTTCTTTTATCCCATCCATTCAACATTCTGCCTTTTTGAACACTGTTTACCGTCTAGCAACATAGAAACAATCTAGATGGATGACATAACAGAAGTCAAGAATAATGTTTTAAGAGTGATTTTTGTTTGTCGTTGTCAGGACCACCAAAGCCCTCCCCATGCAGATTGATGGGGAGCCATGGATGCAGACTCCCTGTACTGTAAGTCATGTCAAAGTTCCGTGCATTGTGGTATTAATGCATGCACTGTACACTACAATGTGCAACACACAGGTGGTTCATATAGAACGTTCATCATCTAGGTGTCTCTATGCTCCCACATAAGATATTAATGCTTTAAAGTACCCCGGCAGAAGTTCTCGAGAGTGAAGCTGCGTTGTTTTAAATATTTGTAATTTATCATAACTGATATGTAATAACACAGAGCTTTATTTTAATGTGTTCACATGGTCCCTCAAACTACTCCCCTGCACAAGTACAAGTGTTTGTTTTGTTTTACGTTTTGTTCACTTTTCAAAATGAAATGGCTCAACTTGTGCTGATTAAACCAGTGTTTGCTTTTAATTACAATGTGACTCCTCTGACAGCATCACAGATGAAGTGGAGCCAGAATTTACATACAGATCTTTCAGTCGTTATGGGAGAATCTAGTGCATGACAAAACAAGTAGTTTATAAGTGCACTTGTGTCTGTTGGCAAAACTCCACAAATCAAAGTTAGGCTCTGACAATACATAATTGTGTGTTGGGTGATTTCCATGGTGAGTTATAGACGTCTCGATGCTGAATTTTGAATCAGTCAACCTGTTAAATGTTCATTAAAATGGGATGTTATCCAACTAATTATTAACAACAACTGTTATGCAAATCATGTTTTGCATACATAAGATAATTAACCCCATTCATTTACACTTATATCATGTATGACTACATCTCTATTGTACACTGGCATAACCTTTTAAAGGGCCATGCATTTAATTTTTTTTTATATATAACCATTGATTATTGACGACTAACTTATAAAATCCTTAATTATCTTAGTTTAACTGTTGTACACTATCAGGAATCAAGGTAAGACCCAGATGCAGACACGTCAAATTGACAATGGTTTAATATTCCAACAGAGGCAGGCAATAGACAGGTCAAGGCAGGCAGGGGTCAGTAAACCAGAGGTGGGGCAACGGTACCGGACAGCAGGCAGGCACAGGGTCAGGGTAGGCAGAGGTCAGGAAACCAGAGGTGGGTCAACGGTACCGGACAGCAGGCAGGCACAGGGTCAGGGTAGGCAGAGGTCAACAATCCAGAGGTGGAGTAAAGGTACAGGTCGGCAGGCAGGCTCAGGTTCAGGGGCAGGCAGAGTGGTCAGACAGGCGGGCTCAGAGTCAGGACAGGCTAGGGTCAAAACCAGGAAGCCGAGAAAAAGAGAGACTAGGAACAGCAGGAGCTGATAACAAAAACGCTGGTTGACTTGACAAACAAGACAAACTGGCAACGGACAAACAGAGAACACAGGTATAAATACACAGGGGATAATGGGGAGATGGGCTACACCTGGAGGGGGTGGAGACAAACACAAAGACAGGTGAAACAGATCAGGGTGTGACAGTACACCATCAGAACCCCAAAATATACATTTGTTTTACTCCATTGTTTGTAAACCATTCAATTGTAAACAAACACTGGCTGTGTAGGTTTAAAACATGGTTAAAACTATAATTTTGATCTAATGGATGGTCAGTCCCAGTATTGATAGCTTTGTTAGGTTACGTTCTCTAGCCCCATCCCTCAGCTATTTACCAAATCAGCGCTAGGGTAGCCGCTTTGTTGTGCTGTTGTTAATTAATTTCCCATTTAATTAATCTATTTGAAAAATCAAATCAAATTTTTTATCATAAAATACAAACTCTTATAGCCCTTTAAGCTTTCAAACATGGCCAGCTTCTCTTTCAAGTCCTTATTTTGTGCTGAACCTTTTTTTGACCTCAATTCTCATGGAAAGGTTAATTTGTCAATTAAATGATACTCCAGTAACATTAAGTTCAATCATGTTGAATATAATTTGGACATCAAGCCCACGCACAATAGCGACCACTACAGTGTTAGAGTTCATGAACGATGAATGGCACGCTTCTCTTTGAAGTAAAAAGGGTTTCTTTAATGCTGATGATACCATTTACCTTGCTCATTATTCTTGTTTGTACCCCGAGGGCTATAGTATAATGAGCTAGGTACAGGTCAGGGCATACCTTGATGGTTGATATTTACCATTTCATTGATCTGTGGTAATTTAACATTTTCTTCTTCTGAAATACTACTAGCGTCTAATACTCATAGAATTCAACATCAAGCTTTTCTCTGTGGTCGCTTATTGGAATGGCATGATTACATTATTACACAGGCCATGACCTCCCTTGCTGTACAGTGTACAGGTATGTTCAGTGGGTCCATGTGCTCCATGTTATGAAAGCATTCACCCAACAGTATCATACCACCATGTAACTCTATCCTGTTTCCTTCACTCTCTGTCCACACCAGATTGAAATAGTGCATAAGAACCAGGCACCGATGTTGATGGGTCCCCCACAAGGCAACAGCTTCTTCTCCTCTGTGATCCGACGAACATGCAGCGAGAGCAAAGACTGAGTGAGAGACTTAGCCTTTGGCCTCTTCTCCAGAGAAACAAGCGCTTTTACCCACGGAAGTCGCTAGGTTTGATGCCAGAATGCTAATTTGTTAGCCTAGCTCCATTTGGGTCGCTAGGTTATGATGCTAGGATTCCAATTTGTTAGCCTAGCTCCATTCAATAGCATACTGTAGCTGTGCATGCTATTTCTGCCATGGAAATGTCAGTGCCCCCCTTACTTATTTAGAGTGAGGAACTACAAGGACAGAGACTTTGGTTCATGATGCAGTGCCACTCCACAATGCCAACGCAGTGGCATTGTCCCTCTGGAACAGTTGTTTACCTTTCCAGAGTATAACTTTATACTGTTACGATGGCATGTTTTTCTAAATGTCATTTTTATAGTGGTCTTGTGCAACGTGCCATGTGGATCAAGTCCTTTGAAGGAAGCGACACATTTCTGTCAATCATTGAAAGTCATTTGTATGGTAAGGTATTGATTTTATCTGCATCAATATTTTGAATGTGTTTGCATTTGAACACCCCAATGCATGATGGACTTTGGATTACTGTTTATGAAGTGAACATATCTTTCAGGGTGCATAAGGACAGTGATGATATTAAGTCAACGTATAGTATAAGCTTTCGGTCTAAGGTAAAGTTTCAGGTTATTTGCTTCACAATTCATCGGGGCACTGACTATCTCTTCAATGTTGACTTCATCAGAGAATGGATTTAAGAATCTCAAAGGCTCTGTTAGGTTTCTCGCGAAACATGTTTGACGGGTTAATGCTCAAATGTCTTGCAGCTGGATCATAGAAACTATTTCCATTAAGGATCATAGACCAATTAAGGAAAATGAATTGGTAACAAATGCATGCACACGTCACATGACATATACACTTGCATGGATAACCAAGATCTACTGTATTCTTGAACCTGTGGAATTGTACTGTGTTGGTCATTTTGGAAGTAAAACACTTTGTCAGGGTTCAACTACTGCCTTTCTCTCACAATATATGAAATCATATCAACCTGAAATCAACCTTTTGTGTTCAGGGAGGCCTGTTTTTCAAGGCCAGGTACTCAGGTATTTTTAAGATATAATATTGCTCAACTAACTATTATTATAGAAAACCCCTTCAACGAATAGAATTGAGTACATCATGTTGTACAATCGTCACAGTCAAGACCAGGTTTTGACCTCCTTAAGTTATTGATTTGTTCAGTCTTTTTCAGCTGTTTGCCATTGAGAATGTTTCCAATACATCACTCATACATGCATACATTAACCAATTAGAGCTCAAGTCCAAATGTGAAATCACTGTTGACATACTTGAGCTGGAATTGAAGAATCAATCATGAGAATCAGTCTAATCAATTTGCAAGACTGGGTTATTCAGAGACAAGAAGAAGCTCCGTATTCTCCCTCTAGATATCTGCAGAGGCTATTTGGTCTTGCACATGATATGCATATATGTAAGGCTAACCATAAGAATGTCCTGATATTGTTAACCTGAACAGTATTTTGTATTTTTAATTTCAGAAATCTATAGTGACTTTTTCTTATATTGACATCATTCCTCCAGTTTTCACCTAAACCACTGACCCATACCTCAATATAATATACTACCAAAGATAAACAGAACAGAAGGCCATATTCAGATCACATATTCAGATCAGATCCATACACTATTTGAAATTCTTCAAATCTGTTACACAAGAATGACACCCAAACTGTACATGAATAGATGCAAGTTTTCAACTGAAATGCATTCCTGCATGTTTTCTAAGTACAATTCAAGGATGGAAGATTACTGTATTGGATTTCTGTCTCTGTTCAAAGTGCCATCCTGCCTATGGAAGATTTGGGTCTGCCAACTTTTCCATTACTTTGCTTAGTAAGTGCAGTGTTTGTTTTGTACAGTGAAGTTGTATTTTTGTACACAATGTTATTTTTCTGCATAAAGTATTGCTCTTCTCTGTATATCACGCCAATGTGTAGTTCTGTTCAAAAACTGAACAGAACACAAAAACAATTAAATGTTGTTGTCGTTTGACATGCTCATCTACATGTGTTTTTACCTTTGACCCTGTTGACACCTAATGGCACTCAATGGCACAATGTCACCTGAGACGGGTTGACTGTCACCGACAGGACACTCACTATCCTGTTAGTGTTCTTACACCTGCTCTAAAGCTATTTATACAGTGGATACACTCAAGCCATGAGAGATGCCTGTCAAACTGTTTACACCCTGATCCTGCGATGACCCTTCAATGACCCTTTAGCATGCATTTTTCTTGTTGCTTGATTCAACTTAATCAATATATGATTAGTCTTAAAAGAAATGCCCCTTACCAAATCTAATCATTTCCTTTAGCATGTATTACTTTTAAAATAATGAGAAGAATTTTGATTGTATTACATTTATATCTTTACTGTAGGCTTACTGTACATAATACATAAACAAATGAATGCCTTCTGCACAAAGTAACTACATGGTGTTGCTACTAATTCAATACAATGTAAAATATGAACTGGAACACATAGCTAATGCTTGTTTTCCTAACTCTCTAGGGATGTTGCAAATGAGTGTGGCACTAGTGTTTACCTCTTCGCTTGGTGTCAGATGGACAGGACACCTACGCTTGACCTGTGTTTCTCAGGCCTCCGGGGGGTTCCACAGGAGTGACAAGATAATTCACTTCCTATCCCCATCAATGTCTTAGGCATCAGGTAGCTTAGCAGTTGGAGCTTTGTGCAAGTAACCGAAAGGTCGCTGGTTTGAATACCCGACCCGACAAGGTGAAAAATCTGTCGATGTGCCTGTGATCAAAGCTCTTAGCTCTAATTTGCTCCAGGGGTGCCATACTACTATGGCTGACACTGTAAAACAACACATTTCACTGCACCTATCCAGTGTATGTACAGTTGAAGTCGGAAGTTTACATACACTTAGGTTGGAGTCATTAAAACTCGTTTTTCAACCACTCCACAAATTTCTTGTTAACAAACAATAGTATTGGCAAGTCAGTTAGGACATCTACTTCTAAGTAATTTTTCCAACAATTGTTTACAGACAGATTATTTCACTTATAATTCACTGTATCACAATTCCAGTGGGTCAGAAGTTTACATACACTAAGTTGACTGTGCCTTTAGACAGCTTGGAAAATTCCAGAAAATGATGTCCAGAAAATGATGTCATGGCTTTAGAAGCTTCTGATAGGCTAATTGACATAATTTGAGTCAATTGGAGGTGTACCTGTGGATGTATTTCAAGGCCTTCTTTCAAACGCAGTGCCTCTTTGCTTGACATCATTGGGAAATCAAGAGAAATCAGCCAAGACCTCAGAAAAAAATTGTAGACCTCCACAAGTCTGGTTCATCCTTGGGAGCAATTTCCAAACACCTGAAGGTACCACGTTCATCTGTACAAACAATAGTACGCAAGTATAAACACCATGGGACCACGCAGCCATCACACCGCTCAGGAAGGAGACACGTTCTGTCTCCTAGAGATGAACGTACTTTGGTGCGAAAAGTGCAAATCAATCCCAGAACAACAACAAAGGACCTTGTGAAGATGCTGGAGGAAACAGGTACAACAATATCTATTCCACAGTAAAACAAGTACTATATCGACATAACCTGAAAGACCGCTCAGCAAGGAAGAAGCCACTGCTCCAAAACCGGCATGAAAAAGCCAGACTACAGTTTGCAACTGCACATGGGGACAAAGATTGTACTTTTGGAGAAATGTCCTCTGGTCTGATGAAACAAAAATAGAACTGTTTGGCCATAATGACCATCGTTATGTTTGGAGGAAAAAGGGTGAGTTTGTATAATATTGGGAATAACTGTTTAGAATTTCCCCCAAATCATTAGATTTTTATATTTACATTTTAGTCAGTTAGCAGACGGCTTAATCAGAGCAACTTAGAGTTAGTGCAGTCATTTAGTGCATTTATAGCTAGGTGGGACAACCACATATCATAGTCATAGTAAGTACATGTTTCCTCAATAAAGTAGCTTTCAGCAAAGTCAGAGCTAGTAAGGGGGGGAGTCAGGTGTGAGTGTTAGTGATATCTTTCTTTTGTAAAGCCCCAGACTGCTCTCACTGTGTGTTAGTGTTCCATTGTTTGTGATGCAAACCTTGTCTCAGTTGCCCGGTGACCTGTGATTTGCTTACAGGTCAGTGCCTTCTGCAGGTCTGAGGCACACAACAATGTATCCCTTACATTAGGGGAGAGGTGCAGCTTTAGCAAGTCCCTCTGGAACCACTTCAAAACGCTGTTTCCATGGTCACAAAGTGTGTGTGCTCACGTCTGTGTGTGTTGCCTCTGAATGAGAAAGGACAGTGTGTGTACGTGTGTATGTGTGTCTGTGGATGTGTTTAACTATACTTGTGGGGACATTTTGTTAGTCCCCACAAGGTCAAATGCTATTTCTAGGGGGTTTAGGGTTAAGGTTAGAATTAGATTTAGGGTTAGAATTAGGTTTAGGGTTAAGGTTAGGAGTTAGGGTTAATTTTAGGTTAGGGTTAGGAGCTAGGCTTAGGTTTAGAATTAAGGTTAGAAGCTAGGGTTAAGGTTAGGGTTAGGCTAAGGGTGTGTGTGTGTGTGTGTGTGTGTGTGTGTGTGTGTGTGTGTGTGTGTGTGTGTGTGTGTGTGTGTGTGTGTGTGTGTGTGTGTGTGTGTGTGTGTGTGTGTGTGTGTGTGTGTGTGGGGGGGCTATTTTAAGTTTAGGGTAAGGGTTTAGGTTTAGAGTTAGGAGTAAGGTTTAGGGGTTAGGGAAAATAGAAGAACATAAGGTGTGTGTGTATGTGACTGTGTGTGTATGCGACTGTGTGTGTGTGTGTATGTGACTGTGTGTGTATGTGACTGTGTGTGTATGTGACTGTGTGTGTATGCGACTGTGTGTGTATGCGACTGTGTGTGTATGTGACTGTGTGTGTATGAGACTGTGTGTGTATGCGACTGTGTGTGGGTTTGATCAAGAACGTGCTCTGAGAAACATGCTCTCAAACAAAACAAAACAGGTTCTGTACACAGGTAACCTATTTCCTTCTTTCAAATGTAGCATAAAGTAAAAGTATAATAAGTGGCTTTTTAAGAGCCCAATTTTTGAGAAACATTGTGCAAAGTGATAAAAGTTTAAACCAACATGACATGCACACGCATACACACACACACACACACACACAGAGAGAGAGAGACAGACATGCACACAGTTGTGACGCTGTTCTTCACAAGTTGTTCTCTTTAGAAGTTAAACACACATGATTAAAACTGTGCCTGATTGAAGGGTGGAAATCGGATCCAGTGAAAGACATTGACAACCAATAGGAAACGGAGAGCCTTCTTTTTCCATGGGAGGCCCCAGGAGGCGAAGCCAAGCCGCGCGAAAGCAACACTAGAGCTGAGTGTGCGCGAGCTTCAGCCGGCAGATTCAGCAGCGGGCTTCACATTGCTGACTTTTGTTTCTTACTAAATACAGGCAGAAACCCTTGAATGAATGCGGCGCATATTAATTAGGTGAGTGTCCCTATTCTTTTAATTTCTATTTTGTGTTTACCTTTGCCTTAGAATATTATGTAGAGCTTTTGGTCACGTTAGGTGGTTGTTCTCAAAATGTATCGCCAACCTTGGCACAGCCTATAGCTAGAAGTGGACCGTTTGTAAACAACCTTATGCATAGCCTACCTCTTTACAAAGGTGAGTAAACACAACTCATTGTGAGCTATGCAGCTAATATATCAATTATTTACGTTTGTAGTGGGATAATCGTAGTGCAAGTTCACTGCGGAGGTGTTTGTACCTTTATGAATGAAAATGTTTCAGGTCGACTACCTCGGTAGGTTTAGACGGTCCATTCATTTTATTCTTCCCCCAATCCATCTTGATATAGGGTGGTCGGACGGCACACTCCGCGGACAATTCTGGCTAATTGCTTATCAATTAAAGTAGAGCATTAGCGTTGCAGAATGGATGGGATTCAAGACCAACAAGTGCCTTATATTAAATCCAATGTGAGTGAGAGACACGTTTTTTTTAACGTATAATCCAAGACCAAATAACAAATATAACAGCACTTAGATATCATGACATTGTTGTTCATTATTGTGTTATTAAGTTGCTGTAAAACCTGCAAGCTGGTCACTCAGTTGGTCGCTCAGTCATCTCCTCCATGTGCAGATGTATGTACGGATAGCATAATATTTGAACTATTACTGTGTAATACATGATGTTATATATTCTAAGAAATATTGTAATGACGTTATTACTAGTACTAAAGTGTTGCATTTCCTCTGTAGTTATAGGTAAAGAAAAGGGACAGGGTCAAGTTTAAAAGTGTGTGAGCTGTGTGATTGATGGACATCTATTGCTCTCTCAGCTGTCATCTGTGTAAGTGTGCTAGTACACAACAGAATCACTCCAGTGGGAAACATTGATTTCTTTCTTCCCTTTTAGAGGCCACAAGGGAAGACGTCTTACAGCGAGAGACCAGCAAATGACAGAAAAATACAATTCATTAACTCTGACCTGGCCCTGGACACTGAAGGTAGGTAGAGCAGAGGGGACGAAAAAGTTAATTTCACGGCTTCTTAACATTTAGCAAAATTCAATTGGTTTGTGGCCCCCTGCACTCTTAAGCAAAATCTCAATTACAACACTTTCACCTGTGAAGATTGCGAGTAGCATCTGTCAGTGGCTACAGACCCAAACTGAGTTGTTATTAGTTACACACGTGCCTCTGAATCATCTAGCCAAGCCTCCAATGGCATTCTAAGCCTATCAGCCTGTCATAGTGGAGGGAATTGTTTCTGAAGCTTTTTTGCCCTGTTTTTTCTTCCCCTCCATGATTGTCCTCCATTGTTTTATTCTCCTAGAACTCTTCCAGGACCTCAGTCAGCTGCAAGAGACCTGGCTGGCGGAAGGTAAGTGTTTACCCATTTACTGTAGTGTCAAAGCTCAACAAGCTCACTTGGTTTAAAAGACAGAGTAAGAGAATTGGAGCGAAGGAAAGGGAAAGGTAGAGATGTAGACAAAAAAATCATCCCCAAGTTCCATTCCTACTAACGTGCAGTCCAATTAAAGCTTCTGTGGAAGAGGCACCTTGTGTGTCATGCATACATTAGAGACTGTGATGAGCGTGGTCTTGAGGGAGACTGAGGAGGCTCTACTCAGTGTCATCACAAATTACCAGGAGAAAGCTGTCCGCTGCTCACTGTCTCTTCTGCTTTTGGCAAGAGCTAACGCACACGAGCCGCCACCACCGCACCACCTCCACCGGTCGTCTACCATCTCCTCACTCTCACTCTCTATCTCTCTCTCTCTCTCACACTACCTCACTCAATCTCTTTCTTTTCCTCTCGGCGCATCTCTCTAAAGATCATCCTCCATAGCTGTAGTATCAGCTGTCTTCTCCGTTTCTTTATTTTTCTTTTGGAAGAAAAAGAACGGATTTACTTTTGACTTAGAAAAATCAGTTGGTCTGTGATCAGCAACTGAGATTTTTTTGTTGAGAGTTCATTTTTTTGTTTTTGTTTATTTCATACTTTTTTTCTAATGGCAAGACTTGCTCTGTGTGGTATAACTCAGACGTGATGCTTCAGGATTTAAGCGCGGGTGTCTTCTTTCCACCCTGTTTGCAGCACAGAAGTTTTGGTTAGTAAAGAATATTGATCATATTGTGCCTGTACCATTTTCGTGAGATGCATGTTTCCTGTGTTTGTGCATGTCTAAGTTTGTAAACGTGTTAGTCTGCTGCTTGTATCTACATTTGATCTTCTCTTGAATATCATTTACATATTGAAAATGCTTTTCTTTGCATGGGACATTTGTATTAGTTTGCAATGTTTTTTCCTTACAATTGATTGCCAATAAGCTGCAGTGTGCGTTAATAGAAAAACATGGCCTTTTATTCTTTAACTTTTGTTGGTACATTTTGGATGTTACTATTGCTTTGATTACCTTTAGAGTGACCTATAAATTATAATATGCAGTATGTCCAATCTATGTTATTGGCATTAGGTCTTAAAACATGAAATCACAAAGGTTCAGACTGAGTAAATAGTGGTGTAAATATGAAGTAGGATGTGGATTCAACGTGTGAGTTCTTTGTAGCTTCTATAAAAGTAATCTACATTACTTTACAATCATTATCATTTCCCTTGTCAATATGATCGTATGCATGCGTGACAAATCTTGAAGTTTGTACTTGCCTCTTGCTTAGGGACCAAAACAAGCCCACAACATTTTGTGCTGTATAATTTGATCCCATCACCTTAACTCGTATTGTAAATGTACCATAAGTTCCCTTTCTACACATAGCATAACAGCGTGTATCTCTGTATGTGGGACATCCTTCTCGATGCACCGCACATTTATGTTTCTCCTTATTTGCACTGCACATGATTTATGTGGACTGCATTATGGAAGACAAAAACATGCCAACATCTTGTGTCAGCTAACTATTTAATACAAATATTGTTTGGATTAGAATTAGGCTACATTTGGTATCAATAATGGCATCATTCGTTTGTGGTTCAATCTATGTCAGTGTCAGAGCTTTTGTCCTTTGTTGGTCTCTCAAGCTTTGAGGGGAATCGACGTTTGATGACGGATTGAACTTTTGATGTTTTATATTCAGACCACATATTTGAAATTCATCTAGAAAAATGTGTACTTATGGTAAATTGTTTAGATATTTTCTTCAGCTCTACTGTTGCACTATATTAGTATTGAACAAGACAACCTGTTCCTTTATCCAGTAGGCCTTAGTCTCTACTGGCAGATAATTCTAGTCGTAATGTTAAGGTCTAAAGTATACAGCTGATCTTTAACCAATAATATACATTTTTATTATACTCAATCAACTGTAATGTTTTTCTGGTCTTTTTTTTTTTTTTTTTGCAGTTATCTTATTACATTTTCCACGGAGGTAGAAACATATTTCTCCCTACTTTGCACAGGTGGATAGGCAACTTAATAATTGATGAGATTCATCTATTCTTTAATACATTTAAAAATGCTTGCAGTGTAATTTAGGGGTTTTAAAAATGAAAAGTATGCTTTGAAATAGATATTGGAATACTTTACCAGCTACTCTCTGCCAGTTAGATTATGAAGTATATACCGCAGGGCTTGTAAAAGAGTAGAATGTCGTTTTAATATTTTAGTATTTAAGTGGGAAAAAAGGGCCTTGGTTCCTGATATAGATATGACTGTAAGGAGTACAGTTCTGCATGTCATGGATCAATGTGATGTACGTTTCAAGATTGAAGTAGATTTAATAAATGACTTCCTGTCCATTAAGATAAAAAGGAATACCTAGCTACCTATTTCAAAGATTTATTCATTCAGGTAATTGGAAATAAGAGGAGGAATTATGGGAGACAGACTGAATTTCCGACATCACAAACCGAGAGGTTGAAGGGTTCTTAACCTGGCCATTTTGGCCAAGGCTTTTTTTCTCTCTCTTTTTGGGAGTTCTTCAAGTATCAATTTCACTTTGAGATCTATTCGGTGAGGTTGCCGCAATTTTAGAATACTGTAATTTTTTTAAATAAAATTTTGACACAAATGTGAAAATGATAGTTGACGTAGTCTGGCCTATTGAATTCAAAGTTTTAAAAGGAGACGGTAAATCTTTTCCTCAGCCCGTTCTTTTCATCTCAGCCCTGTTGTTGGCGCGCTAGCTAGATTTGTTTGAAACCGAACACCATCAGACACACAGCACTTGTAGGTACAGGACCATGATGGTGTTGGGCTGGGATGAAAAGAACGGGCTGAGGAAAAGACAAAGGATGTGCCACTACTGGTCAGGGCCTGTGTATGGGGCTTTGCTGTTTTTCTTTTCTCTCTTCTTTTCTCTCTTTCTCTCTCTCTTTTTGTGAATGGCGGCAGAGTTCCAGTTTTGGTGCTCTCCCCAGGAATTGTTGCAGGGATCAGCTGGCCCATTCACAGACTGGGTCCAGTGACTCATACATCCTGCTGCAGCTCCTGGCTGCAACATCACTTTGTCCCCCTCTCCTTTCGTTTCCGCCTGTCCGTCGCCATCCTTCTTCCCCTCTCGCTTTGAACCTTGCGACTTTGTGATGTCTGCAAGTGCGCGTGTGTTGCACAGTGCTAGCAAACTTGAGGTAGAAAGAAGTTGTACACGGTTGTGGTTGAGACGTTGTTGTTTTTTCTTTGAGTGGTCCGGCTTGCACTGGGTGAAATGTTTGCCAGTCATGGTCTTGTGATGGAGCCAGTATTTTGAATTGAGAGAAAGTTCTGGTCTGTAATTATTTATAGTGGCAAGGTATGACATTATTTTGCACTAAAAGGTGCTTTGTATGAAACGGTTCAAGTTCTTACAATGGCCATATTGATGCAGAAATCACAGTGCACACCACACACCCTCTACAAGAGGGGGCATGGCTGGCACAAAGAGTTGAAGTCAGCAGGAGCACAGGGTTTTACAATTATACTTCAGTTGCTGTTATGTTGATCTTTATCACTATACAGTATTGCACCATACAATACAATTCATCTTTCCATGTGTGTATCAGAACAGTGTACTTTATTGACAATTGTTTTATGGTGAACATTAGCTCACACAAGGCTTGACCTAATGGTTTTTCACTTGTTTTTACACAACTTATATTGTGAGAAAATAGGAGTTTTTCTTTTTCTATTTTCTTGGATTGTTCGTTTTCTCTCGTTTTGAAAAGTGAAAAGATCCTTTTGAAAGGGAATATACAGAACAACTTGATCATGTGATACAGACCTGCCTCGACATGATACTGATTCAGTGATAATGAGAATCCACCTCTTTGTGCGCAAAAATAGACGTGCTAATGACACATTTACATTTCTCATATTGCCATTTGCCACAATTCTCCAAACTCGTCAAACTTCAGGGACCTAAAAAGTACAAATATGTGTGATATAAATATGTACATGCCTAATTGGACCCTGTGCAGAGCAGAGCCTTCATTGTCTTAGCATTAGCCGAAGGCACAGGAGTGTGAATGATAGGTGAAACACTCTGGATTGGAGCAGAGCTGACTTGGCAGGTACAGGTGGATTCAGCAGTGGGGAAGAACCCAATTAGCTACTGTTAACAATGGGTGTTATTGCTATCGGCGTGGAGATAGCAAACTCCTGAAGCTACAGCATCATCAAAAAACAGACTAGACAACCCCAGGACATATGTAATCAAGAGAAAGAGGGGGAAAAACAATACATTCTTTCTCCCTAGAGACCGTTATTTTAACTTTTAGCTACACCGTTTGCATTCTGTTTGTCCATCGGTGCGTTATACCTTGGATAAACATTGGGAGGATTCTGCGGTTACATTGCTTTGTTCGTGAATAGATAAATGTCCATAAAGAGATTTTTTATGTCTTTAGGGGCTTTTCGCCAAAGGAAAGGATTGACATGGTTAGACTGGATATCATGAGTCTGTTGTCCATCGGCATGAAAATCACCTTTTCCTCTCCTCTCTGCTTCTTTCTCTAGCTCAAGTTCCCGACAATGACGAGCAGTTTGTCCCAGACTTCCAGACTGAAAACTGTGAGTATATGATGCCACAATGTTATTGTATTTGTATATGTATGTGTGAGTCTATGTGTTTGTGTGTGTGTGTGTGTGTGTGTGTTTGCACTTGTGTGTATGTGTGAGTGTGTGTGTTTTTCCATGTCTCTCAGTACCCCCACCTTCACTCTCACATGTGCTCTCCAGAGAGCTAGTCTTGCGGATTCGCAGACAGGGGCAGAAGAGAGGGGGTAGAATAGGTAGCTATGATATTATAGCACTGGGGTTTATTTATGTAGAAAAACATCAAAATATTTTGAGTCGTTTGCAATGAGTGATAATAATCAAATAGTGTTTTATATATATATATAATAATCTCAAACTCAAGTATTTTATCCTCTGTAACTGTCAGTATGTGTTGTGGTGGTTATACTGGAAGAAATCCAATATATCTTGACATAAATGCGCTATATGTTATAATGCACTTGGTGGCACAGTACAATGAGCATTTAAAGTGAGTGGAGACGAGGCTGTTGTTGGCACAGTGTGGTTATGAAGGAAGTCAGCCAGCGTGGAGACAGACATGGAGTGAGTGGAGCTCAGTGGGATCCAGTGCTAGCACATGTCTTTTAGATGAGCCAAAAGGCCTGTGCAACAGTGAGAAAGCAGGAAACTGTGTCTGTAATGACCATTACCCCCCTTTATCACTCACATGTTTGATATTCACCTCAGAATATTTTATTAATTTCAATACTTTTATTTTTTACATTTGTCTCAAGGAACTGTTTGGTTTTGAGGAACCTCCTACCAGTTTCTCTGAGCTCCATAGACATACAGTATGGTACATATCCACTATAGGATCCAAAATGGTTGCACAGTAACATCCATAAGGTCTTGAGGTCCCCATGTCCTTCAAAGCCATCCAGGGCCCATCGTGTACATTGTAGTAGGAGACTGCTGACCATAGGAAACGTCCTGTTGGCATGCCGGAGCAGACTGGAAAGGCACAAACAGATGGTGGGAGGGAGGGTGAGGGCACCGTGGTTGGGCTCTCGAGCAGGCGTCCCAGCCTGCAGTACTCCAATATGGGTTTCACCAAGGAGAGAGTGAGAGAGGATGGTGGGATTGTTTAGAGGTCAATAGAGGTAAAACGAGGTGTATGACATGTGCAGTCCGTTCATTCTTACAGTATGAAGAAATATACATTGAGAACAGGTGGAAACGTGGCAATAGACTTTGAGAACACTGTTGATCAAGCTGATATTTTTGACATCTTTTTTTGCGCTTCACAGAGAAGCATTCATGTCCTCACTTTATCACCTCACTTGTGGACAATTTTTCCATGTCCATCAACCATACTTAACATCAACTTTGAAAGGGAAACTTCCAGACACTGAATCTTAAGGCTTTGCACATGGAGGAGACATTTTCTTTGTCTAATACCTTCAATGTTAGTGGTTTCCATGCTCTCATTAGCATAACTTAGCAGGGTATGAGGAAGTACTGTAGGTGGTATAAAATGAGACCACATGTAATCAGCAGATAAGCTACTAACATTATCAGTAATGGCAAGCACTTAGTTTGTGAAAATTGATTCCCCCCCCCCCCCCCCTGTTGCTATTTTATGAATGGACTGGAGAAATATCTGCCAAAAGTAGACTTCACTGTAAATGCCAAAATACACAGTTTGTAACCCAACGCACACAACTGTTGCCCTCAAGGGCGTTTTGTGGTAATTTGGAATGATTGGCACCAAAATGACATTTATTAGCTTGCAGCTAATATAGTGGCTGTATTGAGAAAATTCACTGTGAACGGCATAGCTGGTTGGGAGGTATTTCAAATATGATTTAAATAAGGGAACCAAAATAATCAATGAAAGAGATTGTGTGCACTTAAAGTCAAGTCAGAGACAAAAGGCAAATAGACTAAAATCTGTATTTATAAAAGATCAATGATCAAAATGTTGTTTTGAACCAAATGTATGCTTTGGTTTCTAAATAAGGAATAGGGCCAAACAAAATATTAAAATGCAAATAATGTGGGCAAGCATAACGCATGTTCATTTTGTACAGAAAACCAGCCAAAGAAATTGACTGAATATTTGAGAAATTCAAAATGAAATCCATTCAAAATGATGTAATTAACTGTGGTAAATGCTTGTTCTTATGAAACACAGTCATTTAGGTAAATCAATCTGTAGATAATCACAGCAATTTAACATTGATGGACCTGACATTCTAAAAAGGTTTATCTGTTCTCGTTACAGGTGATGTCTTCCATATTGATTGGTGTACATTTGGCACCCCACTGATAAATCTATGGTGACATTTCCATCTCTATTTTAGGTGCCTCTCTTAGAGCGCGTGAGCTGTTCTTAACATTGTAGCGCATTCAGTTCATTTGCATATTAAGCTACTGTGTTGTATAACAAAAACCTAATTTCATAAACCATAATTATAGTGAACAAAAATATCAACGCAACATGTAACAATTTCAAAGATTTTACTGAGTTACAGTTCATATAAGGAAATCAGTCAATTTAAATAAATTCATTAGACCCTAAATCTATGGATTTCACATAACTTGGCAGGGGTACAGCCATGGGTCGGCCTGGCAACCAGGCCCACCCACTGAGGAGCCAGGTCCAGCCAATAAAAATTAGTTTCCCCCCACAAAAGGGCTTTATTAAAGACATAAATACTCCTCAGCACCCCCACCCCCCTCATACGATCCCACAGGTGAAGAAGCCAGATTTGGAGGTCCTGGGCTGGCGTGGTTACACGTGGTCTGCGGTTATGAGGCCGGTTCGACGTACTGCCAAATTCTCTAAAACGACGTTGGAAGCAGCTTATGGTAGAGAAATGAACATTACATTATCTGGCAACAGCTCTGGTGGACATTCCTGCAGTCAGCATGCCAATTGTATGCTCCCGCAAAAATGTTGACATCTGAGGCATTTGGTTGTGTGACAAAACTGCACATTTTAAAGTAGCCTTTTATTGTCCCCAGCACAAGGTGGACTTGTGTAATGATCATGCTGTTTAATCAGCTTCTTGATATGCCACACCTGCCAGGTGGATGGATTATCTTGGCAAAGGAGAAATTGTCACCAACAGGGATGTAAACAGAATTTCAGAGAAATAAGCTATTTGTGCGTATGGAACATTTCTGGGATTTTTTATTTCAGCTCATGAAACATGGGGCCAACACTTTACATGCTGCATTTATATTTTTATTCAGTGTATGTCCATTGATAAATACATGTACATCACAAAACAGTAAACAATAAGTCTCTGTTACTTATTGTCCCTCTTGCCATAAGCCTTTAATTAGTCAGATAAGGCTGCAGCCTCTGTGTCTGCGACTCCTGTGACGCCGTTCGACCTCGTCAAAGGTCTCCCCTCAGGAAGTACCACTTTGACCTCCGATCGATGACCCGTAAAGGTCGCACCCCACCGAGGCCAGCGAGACCTGTGAACATCCCCTGTGCTTTGCCACAACGTGCCCCGTGCATCAGTCCCCTGGGACCCAGGCGTCAGATGGGGTGTTGACAGATCGACTCCTCCACACAGAGAGACTGTGACACTGTCACACAGGCCAAGCTGTCAGTCAGCAGTGAGAAACTCAAAACATCCGCTTCTCTCAGCTCCTCAACCTCTAAACTACTTCCTCAGTCATCAGCCCCGGAATGGACTTGTTTTACAAGGCCCATTCAAGAAAAATATACACTGGGTTGGCAATCACCCATGTAGACATTTGAGCATGGTTTTGGCCTGAATAACCAGAGAAAAGACAAGCAATTTTTGTTTTTTGTTTAGTTTGATTGATTTTCACTTCCCTTCATGATCGCTATCTACTCTGTTTTGACGACGCAGTGTGTCTGATACGGATTTTAACATGAAAATTGACCAACCTCTGCCTGTCAACTTTAACGAGGAAATGATTGTGCCCTATTCTCTGCATAAGTAAAGCACTTTGGGTTTATACTCTCCTCAGTAGTTGTGCATGTGCCTGGTGCAACCGCGTGTGCATGTTCGTGCATGTACGTAGCCTACATGTGTTTATTAGCGATGACACACTAGCTCTCCAGGTACCCAGGACTGACTTGATCCTGACTGACTGGGTTTTCATCAGCGTGGCCAAGTGAATTAGTGTTGATCATGACTCAAGATGATGGGACGTTAATCAGGACTGATTTGGCACTTAACAGCTTCTTAAATGCACAGGCCACTGTGGGGAACTGGGCATAGGTACAGAGAGTGGGCTCAGATCAATGGGCCTTGTTAGTGTTGTCTGGACATTATTGGCAGTTAGCTGAAACGTGATATGGATTTAGTGGAGTCTAGCCCTGCTTTGAGATTGTCATATTTCAGGAAGGAAGAGAGTGAGTTACAGTGAGTGATGAAGACTGGGATTCTGGACTTAGAAATAGAAATAGTCTGCATAGATCCCGGCCCTGTCCTTAGGGAAAGCATTGGAGTAAGATGAAGTACTGGATATGCTTTTATGTATACCTATTACCCAAGTGTTGAGTAAGGATTTTATATGTGGTGGAAGGGCCTTCGAAATAGGTTTACTTTCCATGGTGATATGACTATTGTACATTTGGACATATAGAGTACTGATAAATAATGAATGAGTTACTGAATAAATGTTTCAACATCACCAATCTAATGTACCTTTCTACCTGTCTCCTCTCCATCCCCCTTCCCTCCCTCTCACACATACATGTCGTAGTGGCATTCCACGGACTGCAGCTGAAGATCAAGAAGGAGCCCCACAGCCCCTGCTCCGAGGTGGGCTCCACCTGTGGCCAGGAGCGGCCCTTCAAACTCCACTATGGGGAGAAGTGCCTGTACAACATCAGGTAGGTAAGCCACAGCACCAGTCACTTTCCCCTATCTGGAACCAACAGAGCCAGATTGCATACAAAGAAATAGACTAACACCCAAAAATGAACATCATAGGTTTTGGTGGTTTGTAAAATATCCTGTGGGATATTGAAGTAGTATTTATTTGACCTGTAGCGACATCTCACGAGGATTCTGCAGGTAAATGTGGTTTGATTAAAATAAACATTAAACACACGTTGTGCAGTCTTTTTTTCATCTCCACAGGCTGTCCAATATATCTCCACACTGTTGGATGGATAATGACTGCTTCGTTATGATTGCTTGATAAACTACAGTACTTCTGGCTTCCCACCCTGTTTTCAATGTTGTATTACTTAATTGCAGTCATTCCCTATGAAACAAAAGGCCAGGTGCTGTGCTAAATGTTTCAAGTTGGATGCACTTGACTTGGGGAATAGATCTAGGATAATATACTGTCTACCTAAGGTGCAAGTTCAATTCATTTCAATGAACTGCTTTTTCAAACTAACCAATATGCCCATGGCACAAGAGTTGCCTAGTTACGTTAAATCTTGAATTGATTTGACTTGTGATATATGGCATTGATATATGCTTACGATATTACAGTACCGTGTACGTCAAGGGTCATCTTGAAGAAGTATTCTAGAAGAGGCGACACAAAAGTATTTGAAACCCTAAACATATACGCTAAAATATATATTTTCTTAAAGAAGGAAAATGTGTAAAAATTCAAATTCAACATTTTGTCCGAAAAGTTTTTAAACTGTCATTTTGACAATAACTATAACATAAAAGACGATTGGATATGAAAAAGGATAGCGTTCAAATACTAGGCCACACTACAATGGCTTCCGTCAAATGGCATGCATGGATATAATGTAAAAACAACATCAGACTGATCCCTCCACCCCGTGTGTCTCTCAGTGCCTACCAGCAGCACAAACACCCCACAGGCATGAAGCCCTCCAGCCCAGCGACGCCCCCCTGCAGCACCCCCGTGTCCCCCCTTCATCATGGCTCCCCCACGACAGTCCCCACCCCCAAACCAGACAGGACGTACCCCCACCTCCAGCCCCTCCCGGACAGCGCCTACTCCATGGACCACAGGTACTGTACTACACAGCTACTGTGTACTGTAGGCTACCACTACATCATCTTTAAACTGGCACTAACAAAACATTATCGACATAGTTTCAAGTGCACATTTTACGTTTATTTGATCATTTTAGTACATTCAGTACAGTTTACCAGAATCTAGATGTACCATTCTAATTAGACACAAGGGTTGTATAAATTGTCAAGCTTTAGGTATAAGCATGTGTATTTATGTCAGTCCGTCTGTCTCAATCGGTTATCATGAAAATTTGTGAAAATGTAATATTTTTGCCTTTGTCAGATTTCGACGTCAGCTGTCGGAGCCCTGCCACTCGTTCCCCTCCCCACCGTCGATGTCTCGGGACGGAAGGCCCATGTACCACAGACAGATGTCTGAGCCCAACATCCTGTTCCCCCCACAAGGCTTCAAGCAGGAGTACCCCGACCCCTTGTTTGAGCACCCTGCCATGGTGGGGGCGCCCATTCCCCCCACGTACCCCCCCTCCATGATGATCAAACAGGAGCCCAGGGATTTCACCTATGACTCAGGTGAGTGGGCGTAATGGGTATCTTCTTCTTTTTTTTTGGGGGGGGGGGGGGGGGGGGGTCAGAGAGATACAGTAAAATATGTTGTATTTAATATTGCGGTGTCATTATATTATTTGGTATTTGGTATTTTATTAGGATCCCCATTAGCTGTTGCGAAAGCAGCGGCTCTTCTTCCTGGGGTCCACACAGAACATGACAAATGAGATAATACAGAACGTTAATAGACAAGAACCGCTCAAGGACAGAACTACACACATTTCAAAACTTCACACGTAGCCTACATATCAATACATACAGCCTGCAGGATGCAGGACATGCTTTGTGGAGTGTTGTGTCAAAAAAAGCAGAACATCTCTTTATTACGTCCGGACCTCTCCCCATCTTTACAACTATTGAATCTATAACTAGGGTAAGAGCTATAGAAAAATGTAGCCTACTGTATATTTATATTTTATTGTCCATCATGAAATTCAACCAAAGGACACACTTTTCACTCAATAATATAACCAAATACTTTTGGCATTTGGACCCACCACAGCATCAAACTACCCTCTTTTTAATCAGACCAGATAGTTGTCATTTGAGGAATGGGCCTGTTGATTGGATTAACCCATTATTAGCGCAGGGGGTTCTGGTTTGGATGTCTGTGCCGGGCTCCATTTCCTGTGGTGCTCTAATCTTTGTGCCTGGTCACAGTCCGCCCCCGCAGGAGGGGTGGTGGAGTGTTCTAACCCCCCCCCCCCTCCCTGGGTCCCTGAGGCCACGTCGGGGCATGAATGAATGAACCTGCACTGGACTGCTGGCTTCATTCATAAGATAGAGCCAAGGAGAGATTACTGTGGAGTGGTGTAATAGTGTGCCCAGTCAGGGTGGAATGTGGCATCCACTGCAGAGAAAAATTTCAATATAAACAGCACTGAGCTCCCTTTGAGTTGGCCTTCTCTCTGTAACATGAGCCCTTTTCAACAGGGACATGTTCATAAGAGAGCGCAACAGAAAACAAAATGTTTCTATGTCCAGGTAGTCCTCACTAGTTACATTTGAGTTATTCAGCAGACTCTCTTATCCAGAGCATCTTACAGTAGTGAGTGCGTACATTTTCATACTGTTCCCCCGTGGGAATGGAACCCACAACCCTGGTGTTGCAAGCACCATGCTCTACCAACTGAGCCACACTGGACAGTTTATTTCAGTCGGTTGTCTTCAGTTTGGTGTCTAATGAACATTACCCTGCAAACATTTACACAGGTTTCCATGTATCTCGATGGCATGGATGAACAGAGCGAGTCCTTTTCCAGCATGTTTTATATCCCAGATTGACCATTTAGGCAAATTTATTAGCAGTCATTCTGCAGCTTGGTTACTAGACCAGGCCTGTTGAGAGGATGGGAGGGGAGCCTGGTAATTTCATTAGCAGTAATTTCCTCTACAAGCCCATTACTTTGATGAATTAAATTAACGGGATTAGTCATTTTATTGACCATTCACTTTGTAACTGTTTCGGCTCTTTGATTGTAACCAGCAGCTGTAATGTTGTAGGAGGGCCAGACATATACAGTATAATATTATACTGTTGTAAATAGTACCGGTGAAGTTGTCGGCAGTGAAACAAAGTCATCACAGCCATCATGCTTCACTGCTGAAGAAACAGAACAGGCAGAAAACATGGCCGACACGTTATGCTACATTTACTCCAACGCTGCTAATAGGTTACCTTGAGCTTAGCCAAGACTAAGACACTACACTGTTCAGTACTAGTTTCATATTGTATGCTTGGTGTTGACTGAGCTCCAGTGCGATGCTAGAAGACATGTTCTTTTATCAGGGGCAGTGAGTGAGCAGTAACTGACTACTGTCAGATATCGGATACTGTCCTAATGCTCCCTTAAGGACTTCTAACACCCATTCTCCCCTGTCTCCAGCAGAAGTGCCTAGCTGCCATTCTGTCTACCTGAGGCAAGACGGCTATCTGGCTCACAGCAGCAGGACTGAAGGTGAGGGATGACACTTGGAGACATGCATGTTGGTTGGGTTATTCATCCCGTCCAAGTTGCCGTTTTCCCAATGCGATTTCTCAACACTGTCTCGTCTCTCAGGCTGCATGTTCGATAAAGTCGCGAGACATTTCTACGACGACACCTGCGTGGTCCCCGAAAAGGTTGAAGGTGAGACGTCCAAGAGGCGACACATAAACTGCTGCTTTCACTTGTAATTTCAATCAAAGACATTTTAAGCCATTGAAACATGTGAAATGACAACCTCCTCCCAACATCCCAACCGTCCCTCCATCCCCCTCCTTCCTCCATCCCCCCTCTAGGTGACATAAAGCAGGAGTCAGGTCTGTACCGTGAAGGTCCAACCTACCAGCGCCGAGGCTCACTGCAGCTCTGGCAGTTCCTGGTGGCTCTCCTGGACGACCCGTCCAACTCTCACTTTATCGCCTGGACTGGCAGGGGCATGGAGTTCAAACTCATCGAGCCTGAGGAGGTGAGAGCATGTCTGTCTCATCATATTCCACATAGAGTATTTTAGTCCCTTCAAGCAACAGTGACCAGATTATTCTGATCATTGAGGTGAAATCTGCTCTTCAAACGGTCAGAATAATGTGTTAGGAAACATTTTGAACGAGGCAATGTACCCGTACTGACGTTCTTTTTTTATTGCCTCACCACGTGCTAAAAGTATGTAATCTGATCAAATCAAACACACTGTCAACCGGAGAGTGGCCTACTAAATATTTCAATTAACCTGTTCCTAAAAATATAAACGGTGTTGACGGTTCAGCCCTTTGAAATGGAACAGGTCTGGGTTTGTGCGCTCACATTACAGACAGAGAGGCACAGTCAGTGTCCGGAGTGTTGGTAGGGTAATGGTTAGTGGAGTGTGTGTGTATGTGTATGTGTGTGTTGGGGGGGGGGGGGGGGGTGTGTAACTTGGCATCATTCCACATGGCCCAACTCAGTGGGACCAGCCAGCTGCAGCGAACAGGGCGGCCATTCATACCATCAGGTGACCAAACGCGCTAACTTTGGGCTTTGGGTGGCCGTAAATTTTGCCTTTGGCCCGGGCAGGTGTAACACATGAATGAGCATGAGGACATGAAAGGGGGCGCAATGTTTTTAGTGTTGGGTCCAGGCAGAGAGAGAGAGAGAGAGAGAAAGAGAGAGTGGGGATGAGAGAGTCAGAGAGAGACAGGGTTAGAGAGAGAGAGAGACAGGGTTAGAGAGAGCGAGAGACAGGGTTAGAGAGAGCGAGAGACAGGGTTAGAGAGAGCGAGAGACAGGGTTAGAGAGACAGAGAGACAGGGTTAGAGAGAGAGAGAGAGACAGGGAGAGAGAGATTGGTATACAGAGACAGTGGGAGTAGGGCTTTAGAATGGAGGATGGGAGGTTGTGTGGTCTGGTAGACAGGTGCTGTAACATCTGCTGCCTGCTCCACTGGGTGGGTGACAAGTTCCTAATGAACACATCCCTGTCAAGGGGTGTGGAGTCTGGTTCCACTCTAATTGCTGTTATTAGGAAATATGGATTAGTAAGCTTTGACATTTAGACAACGTCATTGCATTCTTACCGGGAAGTTGTGTAACAGGGGGTGTGTTATGTTCTCACCTCTTATTATGCACAGGGAATATGTTACAAGACTGAAGCCACTAATCCTCAACTAAACATAATACATGTGATCTTTCTATGACATTCTGGTTCTATTCATTTCACCATGGCCATTTCCCCTTTGTTTATGTGCGTCTGTCTGTTCGTGGATGTGTGTAACAAAGGTTGCACGTCGATGGGGAATCCAGAAGAATCGACCAGCTATGAACTACGACAAACTCAGCCGATCGTTACGCTATTACTACGAAAAAGGCATTATGCAGAAGGTAAAAGAGGCCTAAGGCTGCACCCTGACAAGAGACATATGACGATGGTTCTGCGTTTGATTAGCTGTAATACCTTCTTCTCCATAGCCAACCATGTGCTCTGACAAATGTCCCTTTGGGGACAATAAAGTTAATCTCATTTTATCTTATCTAATCTTATCTTATCTCCAGGTGGCAGGGGAGAGATACGTGTACAAATTTGTGTGCGACCCTGAGGCTCTGTTCTCCATGGCCTTCCCTGACAATCAGCGGCCCGTGCTGAAGACGGACATGGAGCGGCAGATCAACGAGGAGGACACGGTGCCGCTGTCACACTTTGACGAGAACATGGCCTACGTGCAGGAGGCGGGGCCCTACTGCAACCCACCACACCCGTACAGCGAGGGCTACGTTTATTAACGTAAAGCCCCAAGACGCCGAACTGCAATGCATTTCACAGTCACTACGAACAGGGGGAAAGACTTTGTCATTCAGAGGACCCCGACTCACCCTCTCTCACAAACTCCACATTTTTTCTTCACATTTTTGTTGACGTCCAAGCCGTACTGCAGGATAGAGAGTGCACTTTATGGACTGACTGACAGTGTGTGAACCTGCGGGGGCTAGCTATGTAATTGGGTCGTTTCAGATGTTTATGTTGATTTTAAAGGAGGGATTCCCCCCCGAGCATGCCGTATTCGTATGAGACAGGACTCAAAGGCCAAAGGTCACATATGGACATATTCCTGCAGTCTAGGCAGGTGAATCCTCAGAGCTTGAAGGAAAAAAAAATTGCCCTGATCTTTTCGACAGTTACAGGAAGCATCCTCAATTATTTCTCTCAGTCCTCTTTTTGTTCAATTGCCCTTTCATCTCCATCATGTGTACTTTCTTACTCATTTAAGTGAATAATGCAATGTATTGTAATGACATGCTTTTAAGATACTTTTATGGTGAAGTGACATAATTATAGACTTGAAACAGTAATGTAATTATACCAATCTTAGTTGACATCTACATGCTGCCTTGCTACCAGTTTTAAACGTGCCCCTTTGCCAATACTGACTGCCCAACAGTACATCATGATATGACTGAATGTTGGGTTCCTTTTCGAAACTGCATTGACTGTGTAGACCTGTAGGAATTCGACACGAAACGGTCAGATGCAATCAAATTCACCCTAAACATACTTTATTATCTGTAATGCAAATGACCTGTATTTAAAAGACAAATGAAGCGGAGACTGTACCTTTATTTAGTCTTTGCATTTTTATGTATATCACACCAGCAGTCGACTTAATGAATTACATATTTAGAACAAACATTTCATTCTGATTTGTCCTACATTAGATGACGCAAATGGTTTTTATGTTAATGATGTGTACCAGTTCAGCCATAACACTAGTTATCCGATATTTCAAGGCCACAATGTGGGAAATGTACAAAACAAACATTCCTTTTAAATCCTATTACACGATGTCGCTTTCCCCTTTTAAAATCAAAGGTAATGTGAGGAATGCATACCGTACAAAAAAGAGAAAAACATGCTAAATGAAATTAAATATCTAACTTTTTCCTTTTTTGTTTGTAGACAAATTATGTAAATGTTGCATACAGGGGTTGCATTTTAATAAAAAGGTATCAGAAATATTTTGAATTTTATAGTATTATAAAGATCCATGTTATATCAGAAATAGGGTTTCCATGTGTTATCAGGTAAATGCACATTGGTTGCTGCTTCTAATTGTAACTGTCATTTTATAGTCTAAAAATAATGGCATCTGCAATTCTGCGTTCTATGTTTAATTGTTTTGTTTATTCATATGTTTTGTTTTATATTCTTCAAAAATGAAAAAAATGAAGTCACCACGATGAAGTTCTGTAAAAAGTATACAGGTTGGGATGGGATTAGCAATAGCCAAAATTCTGTAATAAAATAGTGCTGAAAAACTGGTATATGCGTGATTGTCACCCATGAAAATATATATTTTTTTTACCACGAATACAATATTTTCTGATTTATTTAAGTCTTAACAAGTAAACATTTGTAAAGAGAATAGAAGTATGGGATCTTGGTGAGCTATCTATGGCAACTATTGAAATAGAAAATAGAATTTTGGTCGTAATTTCCACAGCCAATCTTACCACAACCTCTTGTTGCATTAAACACAAATATTCTGTAAGGTTTCAAAACCACATTACTCAGTAGATTTACTGACAGACATAAACACAATTAGAGCAGTTCAACCAAGCATGTGTGGGTTGGTGTAGAGAAGTGCAATGGAGAAAAGTAACTCGTCAATTTCCAGGTTGGCGGGGATACTCTCTACCGCAAAGCATTTAGCCAAAAGTGACACACAAAGAAAAATCAATGTCTAATTTAAAGCACTATTTTTTTCATGTTGTACAATTGTTGGTGTCTTTTATTCCTACTCTTAAAAAGCTGGAGTGTCAGTAATGAAAAAGTAACACTGCCTTAAAGTTATTATTGCCTCGTGTAAAGTGTCACTCGCAAAAAAATCAATGACTAATTTAAGGAAGCGTTGTTTAATTGGTTTCACTGGGGGAAAAATGAAAACGGATGTGTAAGTAATGAAAAAACACAGCTTGCCTTAATTTGTCAGGCCAGGTTACAGGCAAACCCTATTATAGGTCCTACTGTTAGATGTTTTTATTGATTGCCTATAGTGCAATGTATTGCCCCTTTAACTTTATCCATCTGATTGCTTTTTTGAAGCATTTACTAACACCTAACTTTTAATATGATGGATTACATATTTGATTACAGGGTCGTTCCACCAATTCAATGCTTTGAGAAGTGTAACTTGGTAAAAAAAAAGTTGATTTGACCTCATTTTAACATTTTGTCATAAAGAACACATGTTCAACTATACTGAACAAAATTATAAATGCAACATGCAACAATTTCAGTTCATATAAGGAAATCAGTCAACTGAAATAAATGAATTAGGCCCTAATCTATGGATTTCACATGACTGGGCAGGGGCGCAGCCAATCAGAATGAGTTTTTCCCCACAAAGGGCTTCATTACAAACAGAAAAACAAATTTTTGTTAAGTATACATAAAAAACTAGGTTGACCATAACAGGGTTGGAGATTTCATCTTAAATCAGACATAAATCCCCTCGTGACAGGAGCAATGGAAGCGTGTTGTGTGCCACAAGCTTTTAATGTGGCAATTTAATTGCAAAAATATTTATAGTCTTGTCTATTTATGGGTAACAGGGTTAACGTGGGATGCTCAACCCGCTCAGTTACCCACCACAAACATCAGTCAATGTCCAAAAATAGTCGAACCAGCTCTTCTGATTTGACACCGATTTGACTGTTAGATGTTCAATGTTTATCTGGGATTTTTTTTTTTAAAGGAATAGTTTCACCATATTAAAATGAGAGTTCAGTTCATGTAACAGGGTTGACCTTAAAATGAGGGACAGAGTCACTAATCACATTAAATAAATAATAGTCTTCAGAAATGACTTTATCAAAACAACAAAATAACTAGGGCTTTGCAATGATGACGAAACGTGGACCTTTTTCACTTTAGCAAGCCTCTGTTCATATGACAAATGTGATTATATGGTATATATTAAAGGACATTTCATTTAATATAGCAGGCATTTAAAATAAAATATTGATGCACAATTTCTACTTAAAATATCAAAAGAGCGTAAAATGCGCTCTTTTCGTGGAACGACCGTACAGTCAAACTTGTGCTTCCGGAAAAAAGCCTTTTTGTTTTGGTGCCTCATCAGTTGTGTGTGTCCAAGGCTGTGGTTGACTTTGGCTGTTGAAATGAACTTCACGGTTCCAGAGCGGACACAATTGACTGCGGTTTATTCAAAGTTCCACATTGAAATCCCATGCAAACCTCTGTGTTTTAAATACGTGGTGAGCATTCATGTCATCCGGGAAATTGAATGCCCTACAAAAGAGCACTAAGGAAGAGAGCTTATAGAGATCCTATAACATTATATTTCACCAAGAAATAAACAGGTTTCAGAGAAAGGAGTTCATTTTGGGAAGCCCTCTAGGCTTCACGTATTGGAGCTGAAAATTGCCATGCTAATCCTGTTATCTGGTTACAATACATAGAACATGGTTTAAAGGGATAGTTCAGCCATTTTACATATTTATTTCATTGTCCATATACTGCTTTCCAAAGAAAACACGTATCTTAACATGTCAAATCACTGAACTATCACTTTAAGATTTTGTTTTTTAAAAACCTTATGCATTGTGTGACAGTAGTTACATTTTCCCCTTTACTACCAGTCATGCTAATATGGGATGATTCGTGTGTCTCTGAACTGTGATTCTGTCCATTCTGTCCTCCCCCACTGGAGCAAGCAGATGGCCCTTGGTTCTTGAGTCATCACAAACCCATTACGGGAGTGACTCGTGTTCACCGTGGCTGTCTTGATTCGTGCCCGATGGTCCTCGCTATACCTCGCCGGTGTTTGCAGAGGCTCTAAGTTCTCTTTGGGCTTTATGACACGCCGTGTTTGCTCAGGTTAAATGGGTTGTGTTGCCAGCCGAGTCGCCTGATTGGCTCTGACACTGTAGTATTTGACAAGTGAAATGACATTGGGCCACCCCCATGTAGCAAATGTGTTTGGGCTTTCGAAACAAGTGTGCTTTTAATATGGTGTGTTTACCCGTGAAAAAGCCCCTAAGTGTGTTTCTATCTTTCCTGCCAGGGTGTCTTTCCTGCCACTGGTCCATCAGTGGCCAGACCAGTGAGCATAAATCATTCAGGGGTAAATCAGAGGAACAACAGTGGTTTTACAAGGAAAAGCAGGGAGATAATAAAGCCTCTGTAATAGCAGACCCATTACAGCTGTTGGTACAGTTAAAGGCACTGTCTGCTGATTAAAATAAATAAATAAATAATGAATAGCGTGAGAGGGTTGAGGAGGAGGCTTGAAGCGCTGGGCATCTTGCTATGACATGCATTATATGAACTAGGTCTACAGAATTATAACCTAGGAGAAGCCACTTCTGTAGAGGAACTTTGAATGTCCTTTGAGCTAGCTAGCTAGAAAGCTTGTGTGTTCAGAGCGCCACCAGAATTAAAAACACATCTTACCTTTTGTAGTTAATAAATCCAACGTGAAAAGTGGTAACTAGGCCTATAGTATCCTTCACTAAAATTGAAAAAGTTTATCCATTCTTCTCTAGTTTATAAAAAATCTCTCTCCATAATCTCTGAATCACGCTTGTAACATCAGTAGCTACAGTAAACTATGCTTCAGAGGGGGGAGGGGCAGGTAGCCTAAACACACACAGGCAAAGATTTTCAGCTTGCAGGCAGACACTGGAATAAGTTTCTGATTGGCAGAGTGAGGGCTTTGCATAGGTGCTTTGTTGTGTTCTGTTGTGGGAATATAAAAAAATGTCTGGAACATAAAATAGCATTATTAACCGATTCCTATGCTTTAAAATAACGATTCTGTTCCGGAACAGTGTGGCTCATTTCGTTCTAAGTTCCATTTCTGTTCCTTGAAAAATGTCATTCTTTGCCAGTTTTCTGTTCTGTTCTCTGAACGGGTTCCATATACAGTACCAGTCAAAACTTTGGACACACAAAAAAAGGGTTTTTCTTTATTTGTACTATTTTCTACATTGTAGTGAAGACATCAAAACTTTGAAATAACACATATGGAATCATGTAGTAACCAAAAAAGTGTTAAACAAATCAAAATATGTTTAATATTTGAGATTCTTCAAAGTAGCCAACCTTTGCCTTGATGACAGCTTTGCACACTTTTTGCATTCTCTCAACCAGCTTCAAGATGTAGTCACCTGGAATGCATTTCAAATAACAGGTGTGCCTTGTTAAAAGTTCATTTGTGGAATTTCTTTCCTTCTTAATGCGTTTGAGCCAATCAGTTGTGTTGTGACAAGGTAGAGGCGGTATACAGAAGATAGCCCTATTTGGTGAAAGACCAAGTCCATATTATGGCAAGAACAGCTTAAAAAATAAAAGAGAAACGACAGTCCATCATTAGTAAATACGGAAAATTTAAAGAACTTTGAAAGTTTCATGTGCAGTCGCAAAAACCATCAAGAGCTATGATGAAACTTGCTCTCATGAGTAGCGCCACAGGAAAGGAAGACCCAGAGTTACCTCTGCTGCAGAGGATAAGCTCATTACAGTTACCAGCCTCATAAATTGCAGCCCAAATAAATGCTTCAGAGTTCAAGTAACAGACACATCTCAACATCAACTATGTGAATCAGGCCTTCATGGCTGAATTGCTGCAAAGAAACCTCTACTAAAGGACACCAATAAGAAGAAGAGACTTGCTTGGGCCAAGAAACACAAGCAATGGACATTAGACTGGTGGAAATCTGTCCTTTGGTCTGATGAGTCCAATTTTTAGATTTTTTGTTTCCAACCACTGTGTCTTTGTGAGATGCAGAATAGGTGAACATGTATGGTTGATGTCTTTACTATTATTACTATTATTCCACAATGTAGAAAATAGTAAAAATAAAGAAAACCCTTGAATGAGTAGGCGTCTCCAAACTTTTGACTGGTACTGTATATACTGTATATATTTATTTTTTTACACACCAATCATATTTCATCCACTAAACATGGGGAATAGAATGAAAGTAAAACATGAAAACACTAATTTTCATAAATACACATTGGCCCTTTAATGTCCAATGTAGGTGGGCCTACATCTACAACAGTTTCATCAATTGCATCGAGCCCATCCAGATTGTGTACTGTATAGGCTGCTGTAATTGTTATCTCCAGTAGCCAGTCACAGCGAATGGATCAAAGGTCTCAGAGAAGCTGCTGACTCCTGAGACGAACAGCGTCGTCTGTAATTGACGAGGAGCCCTCTCAGATCTAGGCATCGCCGGTGGTTCCATCCACACTCATTACACTGTTCCCCCTGTTGATCTGGTTGCCATCTTCCTGTTCTGGACCAGATGAAACACAAAGAGCAGACTGGGGGCTGACTGACAGAAACTGACACAAAGATCATGGCAGTAATAAATAGGGGCGTGATCCATGTTTAGAAAGCTGTGAAATTGGATATTGAGATGCTTTTAGGTGGGAGCGTCGGGTCGAAGTAGTTTCTGACTAGACTGTGGGCACAAGATGATCTGATCATTGGGAATGTAAGACGGGGTAATAATCGCTTGACAGTCCTATCCTTTATCCAGAGGGTGGTTCTGTTGTAGAATGGATGCCCTGCTTATTTTCAATGGGGATTTCTCACATTCATCTCATTTTGTCTACTACCATTTAAATGAGAACAAACGTACTTTGCCATTCAAAGGATTTTCTCAATATGTAGGCCTACCTTTCTTACCGTTTACACAATATCCTTTGTCAAAATGGGTGATGTGTTTAAACAACCCCTTACTGACACTGTGTTTGTGTCTTGATGATGATCTGGGATTGCATGGCAGTATGGCATCTATTGTTCACATAGCTTTGAAGTTATGATTGCTGCCTGCATCTGAAAATTGTTTTTGCATTTAGTGATGATGATGATGATGGTGATAATTTGTTGTTGTACTTATTGCTAGTGTGGCTACTTTTTTCATCTCCTGCCTGAACTACGAGTAGTGAGGGTTAACACTCTCACACGACAGCCCCAACACACCATGTGGCGTGCCACATTCCCTGCCAGCCAACGCTCGACTCCGGAGACGTTTTGTACACACAAACGGGAGGCTGTCAAAACCAACAGTCGAGGCAGGGTTGCCACGACGGCGCCTCGTCTCGCATCTCCTTCTCCGGGTGTCACACAGTTGGCCTGGCGCTCGACCCGTCTCTTCACCTTCCACAATGTCGTTTGATCTCTGCCACGCCAACACCACAGATCAGTCTCACGACAGACCCTAGTACACACAGCCACCCAGTGTCAGTGTGGTGGCCAACCATCTGTCGCCGGGCCCAGAGACCTAAGCAGCGTAGGGCTCTACCTCCTCACGCACAGTTTCCCCTCCCCTGGACCATTAGCTCTGCTACATACAGCAAGTGTATCCAGGGGGGATCTTAATAGGCACAAAATGGAGTCCTAGCTACATAATTCCCATACGGCTGCTTTTCAGTGTATACATACATGATTCATTTTTTCAACCATTTACATGCCGTTCCTCAGCTGTTAAACAAATATTTGTTCTGCCATATAGACAGTAGTGTAAATAATAATAATGACAACACTAAGAAAAATGTATCTGGGAGAAGTTATAAAAATAAGTCTTAATATAAGAGTCACGTAACCCACTCGTTTAATTCCTAGAGAGAGTTTAGTCAGTGCAGAGCCTGGAAAGTACACTAATGTAGTCAGATGATGATAGATGTTGCATGGCTAAATTTAGACCATCTCACATTTATAACGACCTAATGCTCTTAAAATAGGCTTAAGAGGAGAAATAGAGATAGTTTCTGAGACAATTATCAGTTTCTCTCTCTGTGGAGTTTTTACAGACGCGCTCGCTGTGCTAATACACGGCAGCCATGTCAAATCTACTAAATAATGCACCTATGACAATACACCTTCATTTCTTTGTGATGAGAATTTATGGGCCATTCACATGTGAGATTGAGTACAGGTGGTAATATTCTAGTCATAACTCTCTTAAAGTTATTTTATTGTAGCTCAATGTTAAAGTTTCCTTAATGATAAATAAGGTAGGCAGAGAAAAGTTTGCTTAGGTTTGTTAGCTAAATCCAGGACCTGGCGAGATTCTAAGAATGTGCATTGGAACTTAACAGAGTCAATGAAAGGAAGCGAAACCAAAAATAGAAACGCTATGATTTTAAGCCTAACAAAATGCTCCAAATAGTGTACATATCAAATGACACAAGCAAACAATTGTCTGCGGAGGCCTACACAGACCCTGGCCAATGATGAAAAACAAACCCCAGTGTGGCCCCTGTCAGATTTAGAACACTATCTCAAAATACATGTCATAAACAAGGGAGACAAATATATTTCTGAATGTGTTTCTTTGAAGGTGTAAACAGAAGACAGAAGACCAAGAACCCTCCTCTTCTCGTTAACCGTATTGGGAACAACAAAGGCGCTGTGTGATATTGTAAATGGCACACCCAGGCTCCTCCACAAGCTTACATGATGTAACGTCATATATATATATATATGACACTGTAATATATGCCTATATATGGCATGTACGGTATATGAAATATACACAAAACCTGAACAAAGCCCGAGAGACAGCCATGGCAGTGAGTTTGAGTTGACCATTACAAACCCACTCATGTGAGGATCAATTCTGCTGTTGACCCCCGTCGTCTTGTTTTGGCAACAGAGGGCCGAAGGATTTGATGCCGAGCCAGGACAATATGTTTTTTCAAATGCCCCTCGGCCAATATTTATTTAGCTACAAGCTGGCATGTCTGAAGAGTTTTACAGAGCCAAGGCTACTGTGGAACCATGGTTTAAACACAACGAGACTTTAGGATCATCAGGCTTCAAAACCCTACTTGACATTGACCACAGTAATCTACCGCTCAAAGACTCTGGCAGGAGTCTGTCATTTCTGCCCTAGTAAGTAACACGACAATGAAATAATTCATAAGAGACAACAACACTTATTGTGTGAAGTCAACCAATGAATAATGTTGCGGACAGAAAAAGAGAATCTAAAAGAAATATGGGAGGTTAAATAAAGCCTATTAGACAGCGAGGAGAATCCTGAATCAAGGCCATCTAGGTGTCGAGAAACACTTGTTAAGTCATTCCTTTAAGATAGAGACAATAGGCACATTAGACACTTTTAACGTTATTTCATTGGCTATTCAGTGAAGTATGAGGAGTAGCCCTGTTGTAAAACACTGTTTACTGTAGCATGGCCATAGAAGGATGGGAGGAGGGAGGAAACGGGTGGTATAGAGAGGCTCTTTATTTATTTATTTTTTGCCTTTAAACAGATGGTTCCTTATGTGCCGAGCGGAAGTGTCTGTTAACTCAGTTGGCTCGCTATAGCGGTGGCTGCTGGCCAACGACAACAACAGGATCGGGGAGTGCGAGCAACAGTGCAGTTTGCTATCTTCAGATGCACTGCTAACAGAAGGAAGGCAGGCTGTACATACTGTTGCACGGCCATCCCATGTCTATCTGTGCCAGGGGGACTCACTATGGGCAACGGCTCGTTTTCACTCCGCCTGCAAGTCCAGGCAGGGAAAACAGTGGAAATGGGGGAAAAAAAATGTAAAAAGTGATGATGATGACAACTCTTTGTGCAGAATGTGGGCCAAAGATGTCAGCAATAAGTCTGTTGGGAGGCAGGGCGGTTGTTTGTTTTGTCTCTGGCTCTGCCCTTCAGTGTCTGTAGGCTGGAGAGGGTATGGTTGTAGGATGTGTGATTACTTTATGAGTAGGTGTTCATTTTCTAGTGTAGTGAGAAGTAAGTCAAGTATTTAGCCACAGATGTAGGATCTTAATTTGATAACTTTGTTGCTAACAATTTTCCGGCACCTTAGGAAATGCAGATGAGCTTCATGATTGACATAAATTCACTGAAAACCTGCACTTAAACATGGTTATATTAACAGTATTGCACTTTTCATGTAGCCTACTTTTGGCCAGCTAGTAGCCTAAATGCTGATCTAGTAACATTATGGACTAAACGTTCAAATCCTGTTTGCTGTGACAATATAGGTTAAATTAAGATCCTACATCTGTATACTTCTTATCTTTAAGAAGACTTTACGTCTGAATGAGTCACCCTCATCCTATATGATTTCACTCATTAAAAATGTAATTAATCTCTATGCTAATGTAGCAATATTGATACACTTGAATCTACAGTATTGGTCCCTATAGCAACAAAAAAAACTGGCATCAAATGTGTGTACTGGGAAAGTTGCTTCGCTAAAGCTTGATTGAATCAAACATCTCCCAATACGTGTTCCCCCCACATTGAGAAAAACAGAGTCTCTCTCTCTCCCTTTCATATTGCTGTTTTTGTGCTGCGTCTGGCCCAGTGAGCGATAGACAGTTACCAACCTATATTTCCAGTTGTATTCTCACCTCGCGATGCTGAGCGGCAAAGTGAAAATTGAAGGCAGAAGGCTCGTGTGACAGGATTAATTAGACAGGGCCAAGTGAAGTCACACTCCTCATGGCAAACACACTTCAACCTTCAATTACACACAGTGCACAAAGCAATTAAAAGCTCATTCTCCCCTCCTTCCTATGGAGTTCTACCTGTGACTGGCTCTCAGGCTCCAGGTCTGTCTATAGCACCGGCCCCAGGGGCCTAAGAAACAGCACTAGCAGCACTAGGCTAATCCACAGGTAGGTAATTACAATTGATCAATTGGTGTTGGAGGTGTAATGGCTTATGGTTATTTTGGACAGGGCCTATTTTGAGCGAGCGTTCACCTAATTTTGGAGTTGTTTTGTAGGTGAGGATCTGTTGGAGAGGAGGGGGGGATTCAGGGATAACTGTGTTTCTCAGTTCGTGAGACGTTGTTGCTCTAATGGGCTCTGTATATTTGTGTGTCGTGTGTGTGTTCGTGTGTGTGTGTGTGGTAAAGCTCATGTTAGGACATTTTTTGTTGTTGTTGCCATTTAGTCTAGATTTCACCTTTCTATTCATGGAATTTCAGAGGAATGGAACACTATTATTTCCACTATTTTGTCTGATGTACGTACAGTATGTAGGTTCATCATAGGTTCATCAATGACCTATTACCACATATCTGTCTTCACAGTATAATGACAGAGATCATGAGCCCACTCTCACTAAGTCAAACAGCAACTTATTATAAGACTGTAATACGGACACGATGGCTATAATTACCATAAAGTTAAAGCTGCTAAACACAGCAGTCTATAAAACAGTATCTCTCCCTCTTATCTACTGCACAGTACAACACTAATGTGAGTTTTACACACTGTGCTCTTCTCATTAGCGCTGTCTCTTCATGCTATTCCTCAATAGGGCCATTGACACCCCCCACCCCCCCTGCTCCCCCTCCCATGCCCGTGGTGACCCCTAGGCCTGGGGCTGGGTACACCCTGTTACCACCCGTCCACCCTTCTCCCCACCGACCGGACACTGGATTGATTTAGATGTCTTGCTGGTGCTCCACCGCCCCTCCAGTGTTCCAGTGACATGTACAGCGCGGAGCTCGACAGACTTAGACACTACCGGATGGCAGTGATGATGTTCACTATATCAGACGCCTTTTTGCACTCCTTCTCTCTTTCTATTTCTCCCCCTCTTCTGTTTCTCTCTCTCCCTCTCTTTTCTTTCTTTCTCTCTCCCTCCCACGTCCTCTCCCTCTCTTTTCTCTATTGTTTTTTTCCTTCTGTGTCTTGCTCTCTTGTTCTCTCTGTCTCCTACAGCGATTCCTAGCTGGAAGCTGTTTGCAAGTGTCTGTCTCCCTCACAAATAGAAAGCCTCGGGGAGAAGTTATCTTACAGATTTACACCTCAAAGCAGTGATTTTAGAGATTCTGAAAGTCCAGCCAAAAGCGCCATATCTCCCTCCACGGGTCCTTTGAGTGTTTTTATGGTTGTTTTATAATTCAGAGATGCACATTTACTCTGCAAATCAGTTCATTTAGGGATGCATATCCAAATGGAAAACACACGGACCTCTTTAAAACTGCGTTCATTTTTCCAACATTTGAATGGTTGTGTATTTGCACATGCCAGTGCCCAAATATTCAAAAGAGAAAACCATTGTATCTTCTTTATCTTGTTACATCAACAGATTAATAAATGAATGAACATACATTTTTGTGTCTCTGACTGAAGAATGATGTGGCTCTGCGTCTGTTCGCGCGCTGTGTACATAGCTAACAAAATAAGCCTCCTTGGAAAAACAGACCTAACTTGAGCAATACTTGGGTTAATTCCAATTGCAGCAGCAAATTGACATACTTCCCTTAAGATCTTGACATATTATTAAGATTTAATGGTGGAATTATGATCATTAAAACAACATGACTGATACTGAGGGCAGATGATGAGCTATTCATTTAAACCTACTCTTCCTGTAATAATATTGAGACAGTCTGCCAGTTATTAGATCATAATTAGCTGGTGCAATCTGTACGGAATCTGAGGAAATGACGCCAAGTTAGCAGTGCAACAGAGCTCACTCTTCAGTGTGTACATTCACTGTAAGGACCCACAGACATCAGTAACATTGTTGCTTACACAATGACTTACAAATGGGAAGAAATGATTGCAGTGGATGGAGTAATTATTATACCTTCAGTTTGGTGGCTAATATAATGAGCAGTATATGAAAGGACATGAGTACCTCCCTGAGCCAATTTGAATTGGAAGGAACACAATCCATGTGGCACCGTGCCAGATGGTAGCTAACCAAAACATAACTGGTCCGGTGCTTTATTGTGATACCTCCACCACCCAAACATCAAACCTTGTTTTGATTGTGTGCTGTCATTGACTCAAAGCAGAGGTCAATTGAGGGTTGGACTCACTTCCTGCCAGCTTGCCCTTTTCTTTGTCCCTAAGAGCTCTCTATCTCCCTCTCTCTCTCTCTCTCTCTCCCTCTCTCCCTCTCTCTAACTCGCATCCTTTGTCCCGATCTTGTCCACATTCTGATTGTGCCTACATTTTTAGACAGGTGTAGGCATTCAAAAGACACATTGTGATCCGATTGTGATCAGATCATCCTGCCCACCTCCGGAGGTAGTCAGACATGCATTGTGTCTGGATATCTTACAAATGTAGACAGATCTGTTCAGAGAAACCATTTAAATCATCATTATTCTGATATCTATTATTCTGACAGGTGGCACCATTGACTGATTACATCAATATGTATCTTATAATAAATAAATAAGTATTATTTTTGAAAGAATAGCTGTAAAATAATTTGCATAAAGGAAGGGACCAGGAAATCTGGACACAGTGCAGACACAGTGGATGGATAACAGACACATTTTAATAGCATGTGTAGACATATTTCTGGAAATGTGGGCACAATCAGAATGTAGACAAGATCAAGACAAAGGACCCATGTTAGCACCAGGTATAAACAGGGCTCTCTCTCACACACACACACACACACACACACACACACACACACACACACACACACACACACACACACACACACACACACACACACACACACACACACACACACACACACACACACACACACACACACACACACACAGTTTGTCATGCATGGCTGGCCTAGCTCTCTGATTTCCATACAGTGTGTGCTTGCACGTTTGTGTGTGTGTGTGTGTGTGGGTGTGTGTTCACTGTGCCAGTTTCAGTGATGTCAAATCTGCACCCTCAGCTGTTTCCCTCACTCACATGAGAGCGTTACCCTATGGGCGCCCTTCTCCCAGCCTCCCTTAGGCATTTCTCCAGGTAGCGTTCGCCAAAGCCGCCCTATTAATAAGCAACATATTTGATTTTCAATAAGCAAGGTATTGTGTCGGGCTCCAACTCTGTTCTGATATCCAACACGGAGACATCAGACGTATGGTAAGAGTTGAATTATTCAGGGTAGATCAGGAGTGTGGGAGAGGTGTCATACCACCCTGGGGTGCACACCATGCTTTGGGTGGGTGAGAATGTGAAACTGAGAACGTAGAGGCTCACTACATACATACCGTAGCCCCAGGCGGACTGGGAGCTGAGCAGGCCAAGTCTTGCAATTAGATTCAATTTTCCTTTCCACAACATGTTGCGATATAAACCTGTACGTCTGGAACCCACTGAAGTGGTATTGAAAGGCTTCCACTGTACACTGATATCATTGATAGGAATCGTGCATAGGAATATGTTTGTGTTGATCAGAAAACAGAAAAAACATCACATAGCATGGACATTGCACTTATCTCCACTCAGTGCCGATAACCTGTCATGTAGGTATTGCAAGTAACGTCTAATGTGCGTACAATTTGAAAAGAGCACATTGCAATGTCCAACGGTTCAGATCCTATTTGGAGACACAACAACAACATGAGACTGGGCCATGCTGGTTGCCCCATCGCTGTCCTTGCGTGTCATTGTTTGGGAGTGGTGAGCGAAGGAGAGGAGCTTGTCCTGTGTTGATTACAGTACTGATGGGCCTCCATTTGTCACGCTCTCGCTAGCTCCAGCGCCGAGCAGCGGGGTTCCCTGATTACTTAATTGCTTGTAAGAGCTCATTAAAGCTTCCTATCCATCATAAGTCTATCAGTTTGAGAGAGAGAGAGAGAGAGAGAGAGAGAGAGAGAGATAGAGAGAGAGAAGTGAGAGAGAGAGAGAAAGAAAAGTGAGAGAGAGAGAATGAGAGAGAAAGTGAGAAAGTGTGTGTGTGTGAGAGAGAAAGAAAGTGAGAGAGAAAGTGACAGAGAAAGTGAGAGAGAAAGTGAGAGCAGGAAAGTGAGAGAGAGACAGAATGAGAGAGAGAGAGAAAGTTAGAAAGTGTGTGAGAGAAAGTGAGAAAGTGTGTGAGAGAGAGAGAGAGAGAGAGAGAGAGAGAGAGAGAGAGAGAGAGAGAGAGAGAGAGAGAGAGAGAGAGAGAGAGAGAGAGAGAGAGAGAGAGAGAGAGAGAGAGAGAGAGAGAGAAAGAGAATGACAAGGATGTTACCACAGCAGCTCAGAATTTGGTCGATGGGAAACTGACTAGTCGAGATGTCTATGCATTTGCTGAGAGACAACTAGGTTAGTGGTGAGCTATAAAGGACAGGACGGAAATGTTACATTGTACCTGATGATCAAGACAAAAAATGAACCGAGATGGTGGGCCAGAGTTATTTGTCTTGGTTTGGATTTCAGGAGGATTTAACACACATCACCAATACAATGATGATCTTTATGGAATTTCAATCCATTGGATCCTTAGCATGTAATAGATTTGGAGAACGATTCTTCTCAGAGACTTAACCAGGTGCAGCACTAGAATTGGATGCTGTTCGTATTAATTGGTGTTCATTTGCAAAGCGGCTGGAAAAAAACGTCTTTTGCCAAGAGCAAGTCTTACAAGCCCCCAGCTGGGGTTGTCAGGGGCAGGCTTGTTGGCATTGTGGCAGCATATGTTTGGTGCCAAGAACACCATCGATTTGCATTTCTTTTATATCAATTTCACAAAGCAGAAATGCTCTCTCTTGTGCAGAAATGATCCAAATGTGAGTGTTGCAATTAATCACAAGTGAAATATATCGGCTGATGAAAAGCCGTAATTCTAGTTGCGACATTTTCGGGAAAGTGGGAGCAATCATTTACGACACGCATAACATCTGCACCATGCTTGCTTTCACTTTTTGATAAATGTGCCGTTAAAGCAGTGTGGCTGGGCTCCATTTGAGACTGGCTGGAAGGGTAGGAAGAAAAGAAGCTGTATGAACATTGAGATATTGCAAACACAATAAGTCACGAAGATTGTCCCTCTGTCTCAAAAACATATACTGCATAATGACAAGACATGTAAACTTGAAAAGTGCTTTCATGATTGAAATGGAATTTAAATCTTTGTGATACAGACCAAAGCCTACTAAATAAAAAAACTGCATATGTTGCCTAAAACCTAGAAAGGATCAAGATTTAATTCAAATTCCACTTTAGAGACACTTCATACAATCTTTTTCAACATTTTTGAAAAAACGTTTGGCGGATTTTCTTTTTTATGTAGGTGAATAACCCATACTGGAGATGAAAAGTAGCAGAATGGAACATGTTATATTGCGTTTAAGTTTTCCATGAATTTACAAACCAGAATGCAACTGGGGCAGATCAGTGTGACCAATTGGGATGCCTAATTGATCCAATTACACAAGTAATTGTTTGGTAGGATTAGAGCCTTGAACAGCCTTGTACAGTATCTGTAGAGAGACAGGACTGGCCTTGCCAAGAGCTGTTCAAGGTCCAGGTTTCTGCTTCCTCAAAGCGGTCTCCAGAGGGGTAGGGGACTCGAGACTCACCAATGGCCAAATGGTACAAACCGCCTACTGTTCCACAGATTCAGTATCATCCAAGGCCATAGGACAATCTTTCTTTGGTGGTAACTGAGGCACATACAGTACAGTACTTCACCAATAATAGAAGAGGTGTTGGTAAAACTCAGAGTAAACAGTTTGTTCAAACATCTCTTGCTGATGCTGAGCGGTGGTGGTTTCACTTTACTTCCTGTTTTCCCTGCTCACTTTCTGTCCTCCATAAGATCCCCAGTGATCAATATAGATGAGGGGAAGGACAGGGCTCCACCAAAGGCTCTGTGGAGAAACCAACCTGTATCTCCTCCTCTTGGAGCCTTGAGTAAGATTCGTTTAATTAGCTAAGTATCTCACTCGCTCAACACTCCCGTGCAACTCCCAGTTGACTTCTCAACACACATCCCCGCGTTGATAGAAGTTGCGATCACAGATCCACAACAAAAAATGTATCACCGGGGATTTTTGTTTTGTTTTTGACAATGACCCCACTTTTCATCAACTTTTTCTCCTTACACCTAGCATTTTTATACCCAGTTCAACGGCCGAGAAACGCTGCACACCTTTTTTCTCTTCCATGGATAATGATTTACAAAATGCCTCTCATCAAAGAATTCATTAACAACGAACATTAATTAAAAAATAAATGAGTAAACATCAATATCAAATCTCAGCACTGTGGAAGTGAATACATTATGCACAGTAATGATGTTTGAAAGGGGCTTTAGCACCTCTGTGGGACTCTTTAAACCCCTTACCTCTTAGGCAGTTGCTTATTTTGCAACCCTTTGTTGTTAAACAACAAAGAGAATGGGCTCTCATGATGTTATATTAATCAGTGGATTAATATTTCAATTTGATTTGCTTTATAGTTGAGGTGCTGTTGGCATTTCCATTTTCCCTCCATATGTGCAGCGATGTTAAGTGGTATCATTACCATTTTCTACCTGGGGGTTCGGGAGATAACAGGCCCCAGTGATAGCTCTATTGGAAGGAGGGAGAGGGAGGTTTGGGGAGCGCTCATGCATTTTTAAAGGGCCTGTTTGGTGTGCCTTCACATTCAGTTTCTATAATGCAGCATGGAAACAGCTGAGTCACAGGCTTTCTGCTCGCCACAGGGCGGGGAAAAAAAACAATTACGCCTTAGATTCAAATCAAATCAAATGTTTTTTTTTTGTCACATGCTTCGTAAAACAACAATGCAGAGGGGGGGGGGGAAAGAGAAGTAATAGAAAAATAATAAGACAAATAAATACACAAAGGGTAACGATAACTCAACTTCAATCCTCATTCTCTTGGTTAGTAGTGGTGTTCCCTAGCTCTGGTAGAAGCTAGGAAACATGGTAGGCTTTGGAAGGGACAGGTAGAACTCATAGATGATAAGTCTGATAAAGGCAGATGAAGAGTTTCATTCCAAAACGCTATATATCAATTTTCAGAAATGTTGGTAAATAAGCTGTTATTGTTTAAAGAAATTATGAAAGAGATTGGTGTGCTTTTTCACTATTTAATCATGGAACGGGGTTCTTCAATGTTTTAAAATCTATCACTTGATGGTTTCATTACAGAGAGACAAATAGTCATGTTTCTTTTGCAAAATGCTATATATCCGCCTCACTCTCAGAGAAATAAGTAGTAGAGCTAGGATTTACAGAGTCAAATTTAACACTTAACTATGTTTAATAAAAAACTGTACAATGATACATGTGACATCAATGTTTGTTTTAACAAATAGTTAAATCAAGCAATATCTGTATGTAAAACATTTACATTGGTTACATTGGTTCCTAACTTCCCCTATGAATAAAAAAATCTGAGAATAGTAATATTTTACACACACATGAAGGTGTGTATAAGCAATCATTTCTGATGGAAAAACACAAATATGGAACATTTGTGGATATAGCGTTTTGGAAATAATCTTTTCAATGTACACCAATCCAACGAGGCTTGAATGGACTAAATAATAAACGGCATGAGTTTTAAAATACAGTGGGAATCATGACAAACACTTCCTCTAACTTGACTCTTCAGATCTGTAGCTTCGCCGTATTTATACATACGCTGTAAAGCACTTATCTAATAGTTTAGATATATGTAATTTAACACATTTTGATAGCGGTGTGACACCAAATATTTACATTTCACACATTGCCACCGCATATTTGATGACCACTTTATAAGTACAAGGTTGTTTACATAAGGTTGGCAATGTTCGTGTTAACTTTAAGGCTAATTTGTCTAATGATGTCAGTCCTACTGCTAGCTAATCAAACAGCACACCTCTTAAAGAAAACAGGTGCAATTACATAATGGTTCATTTGTCATAAACACCACACTGCCATGCAGTAAAAATAAACATAATTGCCAGACGGATTTTGAGTGACAAGTCATTAGATAATTGTTTGCAAAAGCTGATTACTATGACAGGCATTGTGGAATATAAACGTATCCCCCTGGATGCGCAACTAATGCAAACTATTGACACTATAATAAGCAGTGACTTTACTAAAGCATACCTTTGAAATAATTTGACAACACAATGAGCAATGACAAACAATGGAGTTAATGTTGGGACATGTATTGAGATATTGGTTCGAAATAACATCATCCTTAATGCTGGTAAAACTGCCAAGTCCGTTTGCGATATTAAAACAGAAAAGACGTCAGTTCAAACAACTAACACAGTTTTTTCCCCATCCGACATCATTGCACGCGCGATAAAATGTAACATAATGTATTTTTACCACAATGCTGGATGCTCATTTCCTCAAAACAAAAACAATAACAAATGCGCCTGGGGCGGACAGTGGTGCTGTTGCGCCTATTTTGGATTTCGGCTATAAATACTTTTGACAATCCTCAGAAAAACACTGCATGTAACGGAATTGATTCAAAATGTGTGTGTTTAAATGTTGTTGTTTTTTACCTCAATGTATACTTTAGAGGGGCAGTTTACCAATGCACCACTTCCTGTCCTACGGTAATCACAGCTGATTGGTTAGAGAGCTCATCCTCTGACTCCCTGACCCCTGCTCTTCTGTGTTTATGGGCCCCTAATGGGACAGTTAACTAATGCTCCCTAATTCCCCCAGTGACCAGTGTGTGTGTGTATGTGTGTGTGTGTGTACATCTGTGTGTGTGTGTGTGTATCTCTCACCCTTCCTAATCAGGGGTCTAAACTGAAAAGGCCCCTCACTCCCAATGAAATGCTCCCAGCTGTAGGCCCCTCGTAGCGCTGGCAGCCTCAGCCCTGTCATCGAGCGCCTGCCTATCTGACCTGCTAATTTGGATCATATGTAAGTGCTCTTAAAGTGGCAGCCCTTTTGACATGCCACAAACAGCAGCTGTGGCAGCTGCCCCCGAGAAAGCTTTATTTAATTCAATTACATCTTTGGGAGATATGTAAACGAGTCGCATAGGGGGCGTTAGGGTGGTGGTGGTGGGGTAAGAGGGATTTGTAAGGAGAGTTAGGTGGGTAGAGGGGGTTTGTGTGGGATGGGGGGGGGGGTCACGGAATGTTGAAACAACCCCTCAAGCCTCCTGCAGCCCTACCACCCCACCAGTCTTCCCCTTGCCCCCACAGACCCTCCAAGCCCCCCCCCCCCCCTCCTTCCACACTCGCCACCCCTAGTGTCAAGGCCCAGGTGGCTCGATAGGCAAATGATTGGGTGAATATCTGTTGCAACCCCCTCGCCCTCCCTACCTCCCTCCTTCAACGGGGGATAATCAGGGTCAGGATCCTCTACCACACTGATCAGTGCGTCTCAACCCCCGGGCAGCCCTGCAATTAATGCGCCGTTGAAAGGGAGCGAAAATATTCGCCATCTGGCAATTAGGGTTCATAGGCTTCCTCTCTCTCTCGCTCTCGCTCCCTCTCTGGGCTTTAAATGCAATTGTGATCTTATTCTTACCAGCGCTCCACCAGCGCCTAATACTGGCCCTAGGCCCAGTGGCTGCTCAGTGCTCACAGGGCCTAGCGCTGGAATTAGACACATGTAATCCAGGGCAATTCAGCAGCCCCTCTTAGCCCCTCAATAGAGGTATAATAACAACTCTACCCCTCTGTTCTCTCTCCTCATGTGGAATTCATCCCACGTTCATCTCGTGCTCTTAGCTCCAGCTGCTTGTGGCCTGAAAAGGCCTGAAAGAGCCTGGTGTCATCAAGATCAAATTAACTCTCACTACTCGGGAGCAAAGGTTGTCAATGACACCGCGTTTGTTGTTTCACACTTCAATGATGTTATGATTAGTCATTTACCCCCCAACAATGGATGCCGAATGCGTGTGAATGCCCTTTTCACGTAAAAGAGTGAGAGGGGGCTGTTGAAAGACAGTGATTTTGTGTGACGCCAGATTCTTTCCAGGTTTTTGGAGCACATTATGAGATTCAAATCTGGAGATGACAAATAGAGTGATTAGCTCTGGCATTAATGTAAATGGTTTTGAGTTGTAAATCCTTCACCTCAAAATGTGGGCCCTGAGTGAATCACAGGCAGAAACAAAGGAGGTACATATCTGAGGAAGCAATAGGTCACAGTTCATTTAGGTTCCTCAAAACTCCAGAGCATACTATGAACCTGTGAATGTTAAGCAGTACCCTAGGGCAGTGTCTCATGAATTGATTTAAATGAATACATTTCCCCGAAAAATATATGGAATTCGAGAAAATACTGTCATTTGTGCTCGTGTCTATCACCTGAAGTGGCATATAAATCATATTGTCAGTCGTCCAAAGAATCCCAAAAGATCAAGTTAGTTTGACGGAGTCTGTCTCGACAACAACACCTGTACGTTCAACAAAGTAGACTCGACAAGATGGTAGCCTATCATGTCCCCCTTGATCTTGTGACCCCGATCTCTCGCTGTAATTGCTCTCATCATCCCTACAGCGTCCCGCCACCATTGTTGCTTTCCACATTGGGATAATTACACACATTGAATTATTAACAGTCATTATCAAAGCTTGTGCTTAACTTGTTTTGCTGTAGTGTAAGGTTCCTGTGATCTCGGGCAGTCATTACTTATTAACTCACTGGATGCTTTTCCCCAGTCGGAATGTGTGGATGTGTGGCTCTAAACATGCACCCATCCCGTATACCCCTATTTTAACTTGAATTAAATGGCAGAAAAAAATAGGGTTATTCCGCGCGCTGATAAAACTAAAGTGAAAATGTCTATTTATTGGCCCAGATGAAATCATTATCATAAGGGGAAATTAATTAAACCAGTATTTTGAATTGACTGTGTACATAGCTGAAAAGCCATTTTCTCAGGCCCGGTTGTGCTTAATGCCTCTGTTTCTTCAGGGCCCGGCACACTGATGGTTTTAACCCTGGTGGAGATATGCTCATTCCAACAGAACACATGGAGACAAAGGTTATGTAGGAAAGACTATTGGGGCTACTTAATGTTAGAAAGACTATGTAGGTTACTTGATGTAGAAAAGACTATGGGCTCTATTGAATCTGTATCACGGAAGTTCAGCGTTATAGAGTGATTGAAATTTAAAGGCAATGTTCCCGCGTTAGTGGAGACTGCATTCATGGTGAACCTTAGTGCTGCCTTTGATAACATCGATCACCACATTCTTTTGGAGAGATTGGAAACCCAAATTGGTCTACACGGACAAGTTCTGGCCTGGTTTAGATCTTATCTGTCGGAAAGATATCAGTTTGTCTCTGTGAATGGTTTGTCCTCTGACAAATCAACTGTACATTTCGGTGTTCCTCAAGGTTCCGTTTTAGGACCACTATTGTTTTCACTATATATTTTACCTCTTGGGGATGTCATTTGAAAACATAATGTTAACTTTCACTGCTATGCGGATGACACACAGCTGTACATTTCAATGAAACATGGCGAAGCCCCAAAATTGCCCTCGCTAGAAGCCTGTGTTTCAGACATAAGGAAGTGGATGGCTGAAAACGTTCTACTTTTAAACTCGGACAAAACAGAGATGCTTGTTCTAGGTCCCAAGAAACAAAGAGATCTTCTGTTAAATCTGACAATTAATCTTGATGGTTGTAAAGTCGTCTCAAATAAAACTGTGAAGGACCTCGGCGTTACTCTGGACCCTGATCTCTCTTTTGACGAACATATCAAGACTGTTTCAAGGACAGCTTTTTTCCATCTACGTAACATTGCAAAAATCAGAAACTTTCTGTCCAAAAAGGATGCAGAAAAATTTATCCATGCTTTTGTTACTTCTAGGTTAGACTACTGCAATGCTCTACTTTCCGGCTACCCGGATAAAGCACTAAATAAACTTCAGTTAGTGCTAAATACGGCTGCTAGAATCCTGACTAGAACCAAAAGATTTGATCATATTACTCCAGTGCTAGCCTCCCTACACTGGCTTCCTGTTAAGGCAAGTGCTGATTTCAAGGGTTTACTGCTAACCTACAAAGCATTACATGGGCTTGCTCCTACCTATCTTTCCGATTTGGTCCTGCCATACATACCTACACGTACGCTACGGTCACAAGACGCAGGCCTCCTAATTGTCCCTAGAATTTCTAAGCAAACAGCTGGAGGCTTTCTCCTGTAGATCTCCATTTTTATGGAATGGTCTGCCTACCCATGTGAGAGACGCAGACTCGGTCTCAACCTTTAAGTCTTTACTGAAGACTCATCTCTTCAGTGGGTCATATGATTGAGTGTAGTCTGGCCCAGGAGTGTGAAGGTGAACGGAAAGGCTCTGGAGCAACGAACCGCCCTTGCTGTCTCTGCCTGGCCGGTTCCCCTCTCTCCACTGGGATTCTCTGCCTCTAACCCTATTACAGGGGCTGAGTAACTGGCTTACTGGTGCTCTTTCATGCCGTCCCTAGGAGGGGTGCGTCACTTGAGTGGGTTGAGTCACTGACGTGATCTTCCTGTCTGGGTTTGCGCCCCCCCCCCCCCCTTGGGTTGTGCCGTGCCGGAGATCTTTGTGGGCTATACTCGGCCTTGTCTCAGGATGGTAAGTTGGTGGTTGAAGATATCCCTCTAGTGGTGTGGGGGCTGTGCTTTGGCAAAGTGGGTGGGATTATATCCTTCCTGTTTGGCCCTGTCCGGGGGTATCATCGGATGGGGCCACAGTGTCTCCTGACCCCTCCTGTCTCAGCCTCAGTATTTATGCTGCAGTAGTTTATGTGTCGGGGGACTAGGGTCAGTTTGTTATATCTGGAGTACTTATCCTGTCTTATACGGTGTCCTGTGTGAATTTAAGTATGCTCTCTCTAATTCTCTCTTTCTCTCTTTCTTTCTCTCTCTCGGAGGACCTGAGCCCTAGGACCATGCCTCAGGACTACCTGGCATGATGACTCCTTGCTGTCCCCAGTCCACCTGGCCGTGCTGCTGCTCCAGTTTCAACTGTTCTACCTGCGGCTATGGAACCCTGACCTGTTCACCGGATGTGCTACCTGTCCCAGACCTGCTGTTTTCAACTCTCTACAGACAGCAGGAGCGGTAGAGATACTCTTAATGATCGGCTATGAAAAGCCAACTGACATTTACTCCTGAGGTGCTGACTTGCTGCACCCTCGACAACTACTGTGATTATTATTATTTGACCATGCTGGTCATTTATGAACATCTTGGCCATGTTCTGTTATAATCTCCACTGGCTGTGCCCAGAAGAGGACTGGCCACCCCTCATAGCCTGGTTCCTCTCTAGGTTTCTTCCTAGGTTTTGGCCTTTCTAGGGAAATTTTCCTAGCCACCGTGCTTCTACACCTGCATTGCTTGCTGTTTGGGGTTTTAGGCTGGGTTTCTGTACAGCACTTTGAGATATCAGCTGATGTAAGAAGGGCTATATAAATACATTTGATTTGATTTGATTTGAACGGTGCACATATCGGCTCAATCTGAAATTACCTTTACATTTCTATCTCGCTTCAGAGATACAGATTGAATAGATCCCTTAGTGGGTTACTCCATGTAGAAAATACTATTGGGGTTACTTTATGTAGAAAATACTATTGGGGTTACTTTATGAAGTAAAGGCTATTGTGGTTACTTTATGCAGAAAATACTATTGGGGTTACTCCATGTAGAAAAGACTATTGGGGTTACTTTATCTAGAAAATACTTTTGGGGTTACTTTATCTAGAAAATACTTTTGGGGTTACTTTATCTAGAAAAGACTATTGGGGTCACTTTTTGTAGAAAATACTATTGAGGTTACACTATGTAGATACGACTATTGGGGTAACTATGTAGAAAATAGTATTGAGGTTTCTTTATGTAGAAAATACAATTGGGGCCACTATGTAAGAAAGACTATGTGGGCTACTCTGTGTAGGAAAGACTATGTGGGCTACTCTGTGTAGGAAAGACTATGTGGGCTACTCTGTGTAGGAAAGACTATGTGGGCTACTCTGTGTAGGAAAGACTATGTGGGCTACTCTGTGTAGGAAAGACTATGTGGGCTACTCTGTGTAGGAAAGACTATGTGGGCTACTCTGTGTAGGAAAGACTATGTGGGCTACTCTGTGTAGGAAAGACTATGTGGGCTACTCTGTGTAGGAAAGACTATGTGGGCTACTCTGTGTAGGAAAGACTATGTGGGCTACTCTGTGTAGGAAAGACTATGTGGGCTACTCTGTGTAGGAAAGACTATGTGGGCTACTCTGTGTAGGAAAGACTATGTGGGCTACTCTGTGTAGGAAAGACAATGTCCTTTTATTCTCTGTAAGAAATATAAATATGACATCCTGTTGTCTGTTCTTGCAGTACAGTTCCTGCAGAAAAGATTGAACAAAATTGTAGAAGGGAAAGTGTTCAGTATATACAGCAATTGCAAAAACAAATTCTAAAAGGGTGGTTACTTTTTTTTCTTCACTACTGGTAATTTCAGTGCAATTGAACGATTTTTCTGCAATAAAAATATGGGTCACTCATTTTCAAATGGAATAACAGCGAATCTGCTAAACAGGTCTTTCACCTCACCATATTTGACTAAAAGTAGTCTTCAGTAAAAGCCACCTTGCTCTAAATCCAGCAGCATCCAAATGTAATCAACTATGGAAATAGCAAGACAAACATTGAGGAGAGAAACCGTGACGGACAACTGTGACCTGTACTATTTCTGCCCTCCCTGACTGTGCACTCGGGCTCCAGATAGTGACTGAAAATAACCTGAAGTCATGAAAAGATGCGACCAGACTAGGTATCGCCTGTCAAAACACATCAGATCAGAGCTAAAGAGAGTTGTGATGAGCCCCTTTCATAAGCACTTACACACAGCACAAGCGGTGACAACCACACACGCTTAGAGGAGAGGAGGGGAGAGAGAGAGAGAGACTGCCACCGCAACGGATCAACACAAGCCCTTTTTGCACATGCAAATGTGGCGCGAGTGGCACGTCGAGCTGCAGCCAGCCGTGATGGGCAAGTGCCAAGTTGCCAACCGGCACTTCACCTGCATGCCCCCCCCTCTCCTCTCCCTTCTGCCCTCCTCTACTCTCACTTCTCCTTTCTCACCCTTCTCATTCCTCCTCTCCTCTCACTTCTGCTCTCCTCTTCTTCACTGCACTTTTTCTCCTCTCTTATCAACTGTCCCCATCTCTCCGCTCCTCTCACTTCTCCTCTCTACTAATATTCTCCTCTCACTTCTCCTCTCTACTATATTGGATACTATATTCTCCTCTCACCCTCCTCTTTCTCTGTCATGAACCTCTCTCCATCTTCTCTCTCTCATCTTTCCTCTCTCCACGTTAACGAATCACCAATCACCTCGTCTCCCCTCGTCCTCCTCCCATCATTGAACAAATGGGTAATAAGCACCACTTTGTACCTCTCTGTCTCTCTCCCCTTGTGCCTCTCTTAAGATCCAGAGTGAAAAGTCTGATTAAATAATCATTGGAGAAGCGGCGCGCACGGTTTCCCCCTGCTCCTCACCTTGGGGACATATTGTCCCCTGTCACTGGAACCTCGGGGACAGAAGGCGACACCGTGGGGAGGCTCAGCGGGGGAGCGAGGAGCTGATGAAACGAAGATCGGGTAATGAAGGCATGGCCCATGGCTTCCGCGGCTCCGCCATATGTTTCACCAAATGCAAATTGCCCCCAATTCAAACAACTTTTTCATCTTGATATATGCAAATGTGTTTATAAATACTGGCTTATAAATATAGCATTACACTTTTAAAGAGGGAGCTTAAATCCTTTCTCACTCCTTGTTGTTGTTGTCGGTGGCGACGTGTGACATAGGTAATGAAAAGGCTTGGACCCATGGATGCTTAATGGTCATCTGGCCCATAAGGGAGAGCCAATAAGAAAAAGCCCAGTGAATGCTTTTACCAATCAAAATGGGCACACATATCTAATGAACCAATGAACATTTAAAGGACTTCCATTTAGCAATGAGCTATTGAGGTTGTCTGACCTGGGAAAATGCACTATATGACATAAATGACCAATATTCAAAATAACATGTCTATGAATAAACTGGGAGCCTTTAACAAAATACTGCTGGTTTCTGGTAGTATAAACATTTTATGCCTGATTTTTACTGTACAGTAATACGTTTGATATGGGCCAGCAGTATTTCATGGCTGTATTCCTTTGAGAATATATCCTAGGCTTAACAAGGAAAGAAAAAGTTGATTCTGTTTACATGGAGTTGAGCCCTGTCAAACAGCTCCTTCAGGGGGACATCACCTAAATATGAAAAAGCTTGGAGTGTGTACAGTACTTAGCTGGGAGGGATGAACCCGAAACATCAACATCAAAGAGGGAAAATGTTAAATAATGATAAAGCGATGATTGCACTCTAATTAACTTGATTGAGCTACCCAGGAGCTCAAGAGCCTGGGTATATTTCAGCTCCAACTTGGAAAACTTTACAATATATCATCATATAAGAAAAGCTTACAAACTCAATTGACATCTTATGATATTGCCAAATATGGATCCTACGTAAGTGTCATACTAACCCTGAAGAAGGCACAATGATCCCCAAAAGTTAGTGTTTTACCCAATACATTACTGAGAGTTAGAGTTGGAGTTAGAGTTAGATTTTGAGAGAGAGAGAGAGAGAGAGAGAGAGACTTTTATTTTTATATACTAACCGTGGTCAACAGTTTCAAGGAAAATCACCCAAGTAAAACCTCTTAAACATATTAAACTGAAGCAACAATGAGATAATGATAATCAAATGCAGAACTTTGTGTTAAGTCAATTATCATAATAAATGTAAGTGACATAAAGTATCCGTCTTTCCTACATAAAGTATCCCATAGTCTTTCCTACTTAAAGTAGCCTACATCGTCATTCCTACATAAAGTAGCGTACACAGTCTTTTTACCATAACCTTTGTCTTTATCTCCCTTGTCATGACCTTTCATAACCTGTCATAAAAGGCATTGTGTCATTCATACAACAGCCTTATCAATCTGCTTCCAGTTGGGCAGCTTCGCAGGCTGGGGTTAGCAGGTGTCAGTCGCCTGAGAGGTGATCACATTGTCACAGTGCATGCTGGTTCCCTTGGAGATGGCACCTGAGTCTCTGTTGCTTGTGCCAACATCTTCATCATCACCCGCGGCAACAGCGGCCGGCAGCTCGGGATGGGACCATGTGGCTTACAGGCCAAGTGGGTTAGCGGTTAGCGAGGTCTCTGAGAGCTAACAAGGTACAGTTACGTGCATTCTGCTCTGTCTAGGTAACATGTTTGTTTTGTGTCCACCAGAAAACAATCAGGAGATTGTGACTGAACGGCAAAATAATGCATTTGGTTTGTTTGCAGTGCGTAAGAAATAAGAACTACACCGAATGAGTTTGTACAGCTGTCGTTACTGCCACAAGGCTTGACACTGACCGTGCTGGTTGGGGCTCTGGCTGAGACTGGTGAGCTCACTGGCCAGGTATAGTCACTCAAGTTGGATGGGGTGAGAAAGACCAGCCTGTGAGACAGACAAGGCTATGAGAGAAAAGGCACCGGCCATTTCCATAACTGTATTTTACCATGATCAAGGATGTAAATACAGAGAGAAAGAGAGAGAAAGAGAGATTCAGTTAAGTCATGCCTGGGCCTATTTGGGTAGCTAAGAGAAAGTTCAGTATTGATAGATGAGGTGTGGTGTGGTTATTGTATCCTCCAGGTTCACAGTCAGCTCATTAGCCTGTGTGCTCTAGCGCTAATTTGGGGGGTTATGAACTGGATGTTAATTAATCACACCGCTCGCAGATACTGACGGCCTGGCATGCGACTGTGAGCATGCATTCAAAGCAGCTGCGAACGCTGCTGCCGCCCATGTACTCTCTCAAGTGTTGTTGTTTGTGGGAGAAGAACACGGAGCTAACCGCAAAGTGTTACTGCGGTCTGTGGTGTGCCACAGTGCCAGGTTCTAGAAAAAACAACAACAGAAAAGCAGTTTCAAAGGGCTTAGGAAAGTGAAATTTGGTAGAATGACTGAAAGTTGGGTTGACATTATATTTGATACAATGTATGGCCTGTTAGTACCCAGTTTTTTGGGTTTCATTGTTATTGGTCAAGGGGGAAATATCAAAAGTAGAAATGAGTGGTTGAATATCTAAAAACAACAGTTTTTTTGTTTGAGCAGAGTGGCCCTGACTTCTGTTTGTTAAAAGCAAACGTTTTATCATTGGGCTCTTCAAAGTTAACCCGACACAATATTACACACTTCAGAGAATAATATAGCAGAGTCCAAAAATACATGCCTAAAGCACATAGTATACAGAATGACAGACAGACATACTGTACATCAACATGTAAAGACTTCATTGAGGACTCGCTTCAGTGTTCATAGGAGTTACAATAGCGCCCTCTGCTGAATGTTTGATGCATAAAACCAACAGACTACACCATCAGTCTGGTGCCACCATGCGTAATGTATGACGGAGGACTACAATAACGATCACAGTGATGATGATGATGATGATGATGATGATGATGATGATGATGATATGAAAATAAAGGAATGAGATGCTCTGAAAAGACATCCGTAGTAAAACAATTGGAAAACAACGTACAGACAACACTGTACAACAATGAGAACTCATGATGACAATTAAGCAGAGTGTTGATTAGTACAGTAGGAATCACTTGCTAGTACATTAAAAGGGGATGGGTGTGGGGGCTGGGTGCATCCCTGTGACACACTAACAAAAACAATGAAAGTCACTCATTAACACTTTACAAAGATAGAGCTAGTTTACAGTAACACAATATCAGGAACCCTGCTGTTCACATGACAATAGTTTGAAAGGCTGTGACACTGACAAGTGATCTGATCATATGAAATCAGAATATCTAACTATTTTGATGTATGGGGATTAGTCACCACAGAGGCGTTGCAGTCACTTTACAATACGTTATTGTAAACCCTATATATCCACATTGTGAGTACTATACAAGTGTATAACAATGTGTACCTACAATGTAATGACACTGTATCTACCTATGTAAGCAGTACCATGTAAATATAGGTATGCATATTAGGAACACTTAGGATGAGATTCAATCAAAAGCACACAAGCGCAGTGCACTGTCGATAACGTGCCTTTTGAAGGCAATTTCCCTGATGTTCACGGAGATCATATTCATGGTAAACATTGGGATGTCGGCTCAACTGTAACTTACCTTTAAACGTCAAGTGCAGTGTGTATGTCGACAACGCTCCTTTGATTGAATTCTGGTCTTACTGTAAAGTGGGACCAGACAGAATATCTGCAGCCACACCTTTCTACACTAGAGGGCAGTTTAGCATCAAATAACAGCCTTTACTGTTAAAAACCCACTGGGCTGAAAACCAACAACCCTCAATATGTGTTTTACAACTTTATGTTAGATGGTTCCTCACCTTAAAGTAGCATATGGGCCAGGAGAAACTTTAATCCATGGTTTAAACAGCCACTACAAACTTTTGCTAACTTTAGCCACCACAAGCTAACAATCAATGAAAGTGATGGGGGCATGTGAGCATGTAAAAAAAAAAAAGAATGTCCAAATCACCTTTAAGTAACATCAAACTAACTGTGGAGTTGATTTGAATTGATTTCAGGTGATAATTATTTATTTTTTAAACACACTCACATGCCCCCATCACTTTCATTGTTTGTTAGCTTGTGGTGGCTAAGGTTAGCTGACGTTTGTAGTGGCTGTTCAAAGAAAAACTATAATCCATGGTTCAATTATCTTGGCCCATAGACTACTTTCTAACATCAAGTTGTAAAATAGTGAACTAAACATTTTACTACTTTTTCAGAATAACATAATGTACACAAACTAATAAAACTGTGAATCTCTACTATTTGCATGTATCTTTTAATTATAGCCAAGCCATGCTACATATGGCAACATATACAGTACCAGGAATAAAGCAGAGTGCTTTGAAGAACTTCCTGTGAAGAACTTAAACTCGTCAGTCTAATTTCATGCCTAAAGTTCACAGGTCAGTTTTGCCCCACTCTGCCAATCCTGAAGGCCAATGAAAGGAGGTTGTTAAAGAGGAAAATAATCTCAAAAGGAGAAAGCCATTGAAATCCTTCTGATTACAATTGAAGAACTGTGAAACCGCCATTTGAACAAAAAAAATCTTCCCCCTTTCAAAACACAAATATTGGTAGTAGATTATTCCCCAAAGTCTCACGGGGTAATTCCACATAGGCACCAAATATTATTCTGCTATCCCCTTACTAAAACTGCCTTAAGAGAATAGCATTAAGAGAGGTTGGGCTGCATGAGAACTCAACAAAACACATTTCTCAAATATATCTCCCTATAGCACTCAGTGATGTTTACCCCCCACAGATCCTAGAAGTTTCTCTCTCTCTCTCTCTCCTCGCTCTCTTTCTCCTCCTACTGACAGTAGAAACATTCCCTCCAGACACTTGGCATAAACCAAAGGAGTGGGAATGTTTGCTTTGGTTGTAATTGCTGAATGATAAATTCCTCTGCACTGCTATTGATTTTACTCTCTCCCAGTTCCCCAGTGCATCCACATCAAAGACGTTTATTTGTAAGCTTTATTGTTAAAAACCACAGTTAATGTTAGTCCTCTGGCCACTCTGTGTCTTCTAAAGTCATTAATAATGTATAAAGTGAACGTTCTGGAGCTTTGGCCATACTTAATGTGGGCAGAGGATATGTAGTCTATCGGGGATTGATGCAAATATAGGAACACATTACTCGATGATTTATCCCCATGAGATCATCTTAAAGAGAGTCAAAATATGACTTTGAAGGGGAAATTAAACCATTACATGGTTTAACCCGGTTTTAAAATCCCCAGGAGTTTTTCATATTAATGGGTCGTATGTATCACGACACAGGCGAGACCCAGATGCAGATACAGGAGGCAGATGGCTCGAGTCTCTGATTTTTATTAGAACAACAAGGGGCAGGCAAGAGGCAGGTCGAGGACAGGCAAAAGTTCATTAACCAGGTCAGAGTTCTAAACGGTACAGGGAGGCAGGCAGGCTCAAGGTCAAAACCAGGAGCACGGAAAAACACGCTGGTTGATTTGACAAGACGAACTGGCAACAGACAAACAGAGAACACAGGAATAAATACCCTGGAAATAATGTGGAAAACGGGTGACACCTGGAGGTGGGTGGAAACAATCACAAAGACAGGTGAAACAGATCAGGTCGTGACACATATGTACCACATACCACTGGAATCTTTCTGTATTACAGCAGATATTACAGTATACAGCGGAGCCTCATAAGACACAAATGATCCAAATAGCTTGCTTCGTATCTCAAACGTTTTCAGTTATAAGCAAGTGTTGCATCCATTCAACTGGATACACTAAATAACAAATGTTCAGTGTGTAGCCTACATACTCCATCACCTGAAAATATACATTTTAAGCGTTCCTAAATTTGACCATCAACCTCCCGTTGGAGTGATTATCCTGCAGACATGTTGACGCCCATTTTGGGTAGACATAACTGGATACCCGCACTGTGAATAATTATTGGGCTATAAGCAACATTTCTATTTTAAGGTGTAGGAGGAAGTATCCACATAAAAGTGCCACTCCTAATACTTAAGTCCTGCTAAACACTGCTCTCTATAGTAATTTGCTGAACTAAGGTCAGTCTTGTGCACTGTAATACGTGCTAACATATACTGGATTAAGGGAGCGTAAACTGATTCTAGATCTATGCTTCATTAAGGGAAACTCAGAGCAGTGATTTAATACAATGTACTCCCTAACCTCACTCCACCGGACCCACACTGTCTGTACCAGCCACGGAGTCCTCACACCTCTCTCTTCAGTAGCTCTGTGGAATGTAGCTTATGGTACAGCCTGTCACCACTTTTACACACCTCAACCAATAACAAAGGCCGCCATTGGAAGTCCTCAAATTCCAGGCAACTGTATCTCAGGGAGCATTGTAGTTCCAGAAAACAGGGAGAGCAACTAACATGCTGTAGTTCAGTCCACAATAATAAAGTAGTATTTCTTGATGATAAGAATCTACTGTTAACTTAGCATTGAACTAGAGCTGGCTATTAAGGATGTTAACAAAAATAGTGGAAGGTTAAGGAGTTTCATGCTGCGTTTGTTTAATGCTGCAAGTCATGTTTTTTATGTTGCGGTTCAGTAGAATGAGCGATGACTAACTCGTATCACTCTCCTCCTCGCCCTCTTCCTCCTTGTTCCTCTCCTTCTCTTTAAGCATCCTTTCTTTGTCCCTCCTCAAAGGCCCCCTTTCTTTTTCTATCTTCTTCCACAGTTTTTCGATGGCCTTTAACACTTCCCTCATAAACATATGTGCCAAGTCAATGACCTTCCTTTCCTTCTTCATATTTTTCTCCTCTATCTTCCTCTTCTCTTTAAACTTCTCTCTCTCCTTGAGCATCTCCTCCTTTTCAAGTAGCATCTTCATTAGCTCCTTCTCAATGTGCTCACCAGCTTCCTTCATCTCCAACCTCTCCTCCCTGAGCTCCTCTTCCTCTTTCTCCAACAGCTGTCTGTACGACATCGCCTGCACACGGTCTCCTCAAATCACAGTTCTCTCGCAATCTGCTTTTTCTCGTTTTTAAATGTTCTCCATCTCCTTCTGAATCCTCTCTTTCTCTTCCTGTAACTGCTCTTTCTCTTCTCGGACCACTTCCAATCCCGCCAAGACTATCTCGTTGTGTTCGTGTAACTTCTCCCACTTTTCCTTTATCCTCATCATCACCTCCTTCATCTCCTGTTCCTTTCTGTCCATCACTACCTTACTCCTTCCTCTCTTGCTGATAATCTTGCCACAATGCCGGCATTTGCTTTCTTCATCCAATCTCCCTCTGTTCTGTAGTAATCTTCCCCTCCCTCTTCGCTGTCACTTGTCACCTTCTCCTTCATCTCTCCCTCCGTTCTTTCCTTTGATCTGGCCCTCCTGGACTTTCTTTTGACTTGTCCTCCTTCATGTGATCCACAGACGTCATGAGCTGCTTGTTGAAAGAATGACACTCAGTGAGAAAGTGGACACGCAAGCAACTGTACACACAGAACCAAGCCAATGATCAACAACAAAACAGAAGACACACAAACCCTCAACATAGCTGGTTTTGCACTTGATTCACATAAGATGGCCTCCTTACAGTCTTGTCTAGTGGCCTTTGTTTTGCTCAGTCAGTGGCCTACAGATGTGATGAACATAATGCATCATGTATTGTCAAAGGATTACTTAGAACTGGTTGTCATGGTGATTATGATTTCTAGAATGATGCAGGAGTGCCAACATTCTGAATGTATAAACTTTAGAATAAAATGGGAAGAACAGGACATGCAACACAGAACAGACAGACACAGACACAGACACAGACACAGACACACACACACACACACACACACACACACACACACACACACACACACACACACACACACACACACACACCTGATGTTATAATCCTGGGTCATTACACTCAAAAGTACTATACTGACAACTGAAAATGACAGAGGCCTACTGTATAATATTATCTTTGAATAGTAGGTACCTGTATCAGTCAATGTTTATGTAATGACTGTTGTGTTAGACTGCATGGCACAGAACATCGGGTTCGGAGTTAGACTTTGACCATTGTGGATGAGCTAACACCCACTGGTAAGGACAACGTCAACAAAACATCGGGAAGAGTTTTATTATTACTAGGTTCCGTTGTTTGTTTAATGACATCATGGCGGGTTATCTCATAGTGAATGGAGTCTTGTTTGCTTACAAGGTGCAGCTGGTCATTACTGTTTAGAGGGAGGGCTGTTTTCACAGAGGCGCTTCTGAATGACTAAACCAAGTCATTGTGAGCATTGACTATCGTTTAAACTTACAGGGCAGACTTGTAATGTAAAAAAATACATGCTATAAACCAGTTTGAGATTGTTTATTAGTTCCTGTCTTTCATGTTAAGCTGACAGATCTCAGTTGGTCAATGTCCACAATGTGAACCACAGAGCCTCATTCCCATAGATCCACATCTATCTGTCCAGTGATTGGGTTAACAGGAAATTATACTCTGACCTGTAAAAATGAAGCAATGAATAACTCAAACGTTCATTTAAGGAGACCTCGTGCGATCCATTAAAAAGGACATCTCCCCAGGTTAGTTAGATAACTGAGAACCGTAACACGTCTTGTGTCCGTGGCGAATAAACCGTCTTGGGAATGATCAATAACACAATCCTCAGTGTGACCTCTCTGTTGTAGTGTGAAGGCGATCTATTTATATAATCACAATATTACACTCCGTCATAGAGTCTTATTCCACTCCTCCCTTATTAGCATGGGAGAGCCTCAGGTTCCCGAGGCTCAGAATGTCTTTGTATTGGAGTTCAGGTAGGACACATATCTCTTGCTCTGTCTCTGCATCAGTGGAGGCTGCCTAGGAGAGGACGGCTCATAATAATGGCTGGAACGGAGCAAATGGAATGGCATCAAACACATAGAAACCATGTGTTTGATGCATTTGATACCGTTCCACTAATTCTGCTCCAGCCATTACCACGAGCCTGTTCTTCCCAATTAAGGTGCCACCAGCCTCTTGTGCGCTGCATGGACATGTTTTTTTATTGACTGGGTTATGGCCTACTTCCCTAGCCTATAGCACCTCTTGTTTCTCTGCCTGTAGAGTGGGTGAGTGTGAAAGAGAATGGGGAGAGAGGGAGAAAAGGGGGAATGGGGGTATCCCCCCTACTGTGAGACAGGACAGCGGATGGGGGAACAAAACAGAACCTTCTCTCCATTAGCAACAGTGCAGAAATAGGATACCATCCACTAATGTATTTTTATATTCAACTAGGCAAGTCAGTTAAGAACAAGTTCTTATTTACAATGACTGCCTAGGAACAGTGGGTTAACTGCCTTGCGGCAGATTTTTACCTTGTCAGCTCGGGGATGCGATCTAACAACCTTTCGGTTACTGGCCTAACACTCTAACCACTAGGCTACCTGCCGCCCCAAGCTCAAAGCACCATAGGCGGTGTGGAACCTGAGTGGTATGTGGACAGGGATTTCCAAATGTGGTTCAAAATCAAACTGCTTCCTTTTATACTGGTCTTGCACCTTTGTTTAGGAATGATGACATATGGACGTGACTATTGTCATGACAGACCATGAAGATTTCTTCCAGACCTACACCAAGTCCACAACACTGTCACATTCTATGCCAAAATAAAACTGTACTGTATTTCTATCATTGATCATCTCCGGGCCTTCCAGTGGTATGCCCTCACATGACAAAAACGCTGCGATGCAGATGTTGACGACAGCGGATGAGGGATTATGTGCAATGGGTTTTCCTGCCCATAGAGTTCCCATTCTCCACATGCCTGTTGTTTGTCCTTCAGTGACCGGTGTGCTCTGCCGCTGGTGAGGATTTTGTACAAGGAAGCACCTGCTCTAGTGAAACAGGTTCTGAGCAGAGCTGGTTCAAATCACAACACCACCCACCCACGCCTTCTCCCACCGGAGGGGTTCATTGTGAGGACAAGGAGACAGTTGAACTCAAATAACACTCAGGAGTGAGCAAAGTGTCAACAAATACAAACATGTATGTTCTTTGTGAGTAATATGGGGTTTTGGAGTGTTTGCCTTGTACTTTTCTTCAACTTTCTATCCAAGTTCTTGGAAAATTAGGATTTGCTGACCACAACTCAATACAGTGTGGGGGTTCTCCCATAAATTCACATACAGACCATCTCTAATAGGTTTTCAACTTACAGTTGAAGTTGGAAGTTTACACTTAGATTGGAGTCATTGAAACTCGTTTTTCAACCACTCCACACATTTCTTGTGAACAAACTATAGTTTTGGCAAGTCGGTTAGGACATCTACTTTGTGCATGACACAAGTAATCTTTCCAACAATGGTTTACAGACAAATTATTTCACTGTATCACAATTAGTGTGCCAGAAGTTTACATACACTAAGTTGACTAGAAAATTCCATAAAATGACATCATGGCTTTAGAAGCTTCTGATAGGCTAATGTACATAATTTGAGTCAATTGGAGGTGTACCTGTGGATGTATTTCAAGGCCTACCTTCAAACTCAGTGCCTCTTTGCTTGACATCATGGGGAAATCAAAAGAAATCAGCCAAGACCTCAGAAAAACATTGCAGAACTCCACAAGTCTGGTTCATCCTTGGGAGCAATTTCCAAACTCCTGAAGGTACCACGTTCATCTGTACAAACAATAGTATGCTAGTATAAACACCATGGGACCACGCAGCCGTCATACTACTCAGGAAGGAGATGTGTTCTGTCTCCTAGAGATGAACGTACTTTGGTGCGAAAAGTGCAAATCAATCCCAGAACAACAGCAAAGGACCTTGTGAAGATGCTGGAGGAAACAGGTGCAAAAGTATCTATATCCAAAGTAAAAGGAGTCCTATAAATCGACATAACCTGCTCCAAAACCGCCATAAAAAAGCCTGACTAAGGTTTGCAACTGCACATGGGGACAAAGATCGTACTTTTTGGAGAAATGTCCTCTGGTCTGATGAAACAAAAATAGAACTGTTTGGCCATAATGACCATCGTTATGTTTGGAGGAAAAAGGGGGAGGCTTGCAAGCCGAAGAACACCATCCCAACCGTGAAGCACGAGCGTGGCAGCATCATGTTGTGGGGGTGCTTTGCTGCAGGAGGGACTGGTGCACTTCACAGAATAGGTTGCATCATGAGGGAGGAAAATGATGTGGATATATTGAAGCAACATCTCAAGACATCAGTCAGGAAGTTAAAGCTTGGTCGCAAATGGGTCTTCCAAATGGACAATGACCCCAAGCATACTTCCAAAGTTGTGGCAAAATGGCTTAAGGACAACAAAGTCAAGGTATTGGAATGGCCATCACAAAGCTTTGACCTCAATCCTATAGAAACATTTGTGGGCAGCACTGAAAAAGTGTGTGCGAGCAAGGAGGCCTACAAACCTGACTCAGTTACACCAGCTCTGTCAGGAGGAATGGGCCAAAATTCACCCAACTTATTGTGGGAAGCTTGTGGAAGGCTACCCAAACGTTTGACCCAAGTTAAACAATTTAAAGCCAATGCTACCAAATACTAATTGAGTGTATGTAAACTTCTGACCCACTGGGATTGTGATGAAAGAAATAAAAGCTGAAATAAATCATTCTCTCTACTATTATTTTGCATTTCACATTCTTTAAATAAAGTGGTGATCCTAATTGACCTACGACAGGGAATTTCTACTAGGATTAAATGTCAGGAATTGTGAAAAACTGAGTTTAAATGCATTTGGCTAAGGTGTATGTAAACTTCCGACTTCAACTGTATATTGAGTATTGTCATTATTTACTCGGTGTTAGTGAGAACAGACATATGCAGAATCACTTTGGCACTAAATGACAGCATTTGCACACTTACTGTCCAGCTAATCAAGATGCCAGTTGTCATTGTCTTAAGGTCCACAGCTCAGAATACAACAAAAACAACACACCACCTCAAGCAGTATGGAATGGGATGTTACCCCCGGTGACAGATAGTGTTTTTGCCATCTGCTAGCTAATTGCCTTCCTGTTTCTGCGTCATTCACTTTTCCTCCCATTCAAGTTTTTCCAGTTACCTGCCAGGCTATTGTGTTGCCCAGAGCGAGTGGGCCCACTTCAAGATCAATGTCAACAAGCATGAAAGCCTTCTGGTGAAGAAGTGAAGTGTCAGTAGCGGGGTATCAAAACTTCCCAAAATCATCCAAGCGAAGTTCCAGATTCCACTATTGTGGTATTACACCTGTAGTTATCTAATCTGTGACCACATATGTAAGATGAAATGCAACTACAAATCTGTATTACAATCTCTATTGAGCTCATGTTCAAGGGGAGATGGGTACTGGACTGTCCTTGCCCTTGATGACGGGGGATGATGGACAACCCCTAAATGTCCTCTGTGGTTTCAGGGAGAGCTAAAGGTGGAGCCAGCCTTCGTTTGAAGTGTCTCCATCCTGAGTCAGATTGTCTTTCTCAGCACAGGGCCTCACTGTATCAAAGACCCAGACTGCATAGAGACAAAGCTACATTGTGTTCAGTCAGTGTAGCCAGAGAGAGATACTGCTAATGAGCTTCCAGTCTACAGCCTCAGATCTGGCACTGGGAGGCTCGGCTAGAGTTTCAACTACCACCACAAAGTCATTATCGCTGCGCTTTCATTTCAGAAACAAAGTACTGCTCAAAGGAATCTGTTTGTTTGATCCCATGGTGGGCGCCTGGGCGGAGCAGCTTCTTATGGAACTGCGGAGAGTCAAGTCCCTTTCAAAGAGACAGACGAATTAAACTTTTATCGGGTTATCTTGACGTTCTCTCATTCAATGGGACATTCTTTGGTTATGAGGAACACATGAAATAGAATAGTTATTGTGTTTCTATGGTTCAGATGTGACAATTATGGTGTAAGAAAACCCAATATATTTCTTTATGTGTGTAGCAATTCAAGAAATACAAAACGCTTTTGTGTAAAGGCGTTAGAAAAGGTCTACAGTATTGACTTTATTTGGAAGCGGTGAGAGGTAAAAATCAGAAAAGCGACTGACCATAGCAGTAGCAGGAACCACCTGTGCTCATGCAGTAGAAAGTGATAATGGTTTCCCACAGAAAATAACAGGGAAAAAACGGCCATAATGATCACAAGGAGTTCTGTGTTTCTCAGGTTGGCAGAGCGGCAACTGTTGGATGCATGTCCATTCTAGCATGCCAAGTCTAATGCATTAGGCAAGATAATCACTATCCACTCAGTCCTCTCACTGCACGTTGTTGCACTTGTAGTTCTACCTATTCTTACAGTAGGCCTTAAAAAAGTATATATTTGTTGGACTGTTAATGCTTAGATCAAGGACGAACCAAGATGTGTTCAAGGTCTTGGGTCTAATTCAAAGGACAATACTTAATAGTTTACAACATACTGAAAATGTCAAATTCATATGAAAATAAGTGTTGGTCAGTGGTGTTAGAGAGCTGCATATGGGTCACATTTCCCCACTAAGGACATAGCAAATGACCAATAACGAGAGGATTACCCTCTTTAAAATGGATTATCAGCCATATCTAGGGAGATAAAACCACAGCTTTACTAGTGAGTCCACTACAGCTTATCAGGCCCTTCACTTCCCTCAATGCCTATAGTATGCCAAATAATTCTAACAACACTGAACATACTGTATATCGTCACACTGGACAGGTCACAATTGGTCTATTTAATTGGCTCAATTAATTAGCAACTTGCTACTTGTCCATTATTCTTTGGTAAAATCCTGGTTGTGACTTATCAAATAGCAGTCATTGATAAACAGCATATTACCATACAGTCGTGGCCAAAAGTTTTGAGAATGACACAAATATAAATTTTCACAAAGTCTGCTGCCTCAGTTTGTATGATGGCAATTTGGATATACTTCAGAATGTTATGAAGAATGATCAGATGAATTGCAATTAATTGCAAAGTCCCTCTTTGCCATGCAAATGAACTGAATCCCCCAAAAACATTTCCACTGCATTTCAGCCCTGCCACAAAAGTACCAGCTGACATCATGTCAGTGATTCTCTCGTTAACACGGGTGTGAGTGTTGACGAGGACAAGGCTGGAGATCACTCTGTCATGCTGATTGAGTTCGAATAACAGACTGGAAGCTTCAAAAGGAGGGTGGTGCTTGGAATCATTGTTCTTCCTCTGTCAATCATGGTTACCTGCAAGGAAACACGTGCCGTCATCATTGCTTTGCACAAAAAGGGCTTCACCGTCTCCTAAAGTTGATTCAGCTGCGAGATCGGGGCACCACCAGTACAGAGCTTGCTCAGGAATGGCAGCAGGCAGGTGTGAGTGCATCTGCACACACAGTGAGTCGAAGACTTTTGGAGGATGGCCTGGTGTCAAGAAGGGCAGCAAAGAAGCCACTTCTCGCCAGGAAAAACATCAGGGACAGACTGATATTCTGCAAAAGGTACAGGGATTGGACTTCTGAGGATTGGGGTAAAGTCATTTTCTCTGGTGAATCCCCTTTCTGATTGTTTGAGGCATCCGGAAAAAAGCTTGTCCGGAGAAGACAAGGTGAGCGCTACCATCAGTCCTGTGTCATGCCAACAGTAAAGCATCCTGAGACCATTCATGTGTGAGGTTGCTTCTCAGTCAAGGGAGTGGGCTCACTCACATTTTGGCCTAAGAACACAGCCATGAATAAAGAATGGTACCAACACATCCTCTGAGAGTAACTTCTCCCAACCATCCAGGAACAGTTTGGTGACGAACAATGTCTTTTCCACCATGATGGAGCACCTTGCCATAAGGCAAAAGTGATAACTAAGTGGCTCGGGGAACAAAACATCGATATTTTGGGTCCATGGCCAGGAAACTCCCCAGACCTTAATCCCATTGTGAACTTGTGGTCAAACCTCAAGAGGCGGGTGGACAAACAAAAACCCACAAATTCTGACAAACTCCAAGCATTGATTATGCAAGAATGGGCTGCCATCAGTCAGGATGTGGCCCAGAAATGTATTGACAGCATGCCAGGGCGGATTGCAGAGGTCTTGAAAAAGAAGGGTCAACACTGCAAATATTGACTCTTTGCATCAACTTCATGTAATTGTCAATAAAAGCCTTTGACACTTATGAAATGCTTGTAATTATACTTCAGTATTCCATAGTAACATCTGACAAAAATATCTAAAGACACTGAAGCAGCAAACTTTGTGGAAACTAATATTTGTGTCATTCTCAAAACTTTTGGCCATGACTGTACATACTGTGGTGGTTTTGCAAAGAACCCTAATTTGGTCTTCACTCCAAGCAGGGGACAATGGTTGAAGAATTTGGGGTGAGTTGAGAGTGAAGGGTTCATGAAAACAGTGGGAGAGAAAGTGATACGAGGCTTAACTCTGCATGCAACATACAGTAATTGCTGCCATATGATCCATCAGAGAGAGAGAAACCTGAGTTGAAGTAAAGAAGAATCCCATTGCTTCCTCCTGATAACAGGGTTTCTCTGCCTGGCAGCCTGTTGCGCCTTCCTAGACAGGAGTGTTCCAGTGCATTGGACACCGATGAGTGAGCACACCAGAGAGAAGCCGTGATGAATGCAGAGGGAGAGCAGGGGCAACGGCAGGGCCAGGCTCTGTTACCAGGGGTGGGGCACCAGATGCACTGGGGATCCTGACTTTAATTTAGTTTGATTTATGACTAAGGGGGTCAGAGGGCAATAACCGCCCCACAAGGTTTCACTTGTAGAGAGAGAAAGGGGTCCCGTCCCGTGTCTACTTCATATGAAACCTACACTATCATTCTAGTTCATCTTTTGTAATATTGTATATTTCGGTTCACTAGCTGACATATATCACAGCTGTGTTTCAAAACTGACTAAGCTGATTAAAACATGAAACCTTTACTATGAACAGATCAATGTACTTAATTCGAAGTACCCCACTGGGCACACACTGGTTGAATTTCATTGAAATTATGTGGAAACAACGTTGAATAGAGGTTGAATTGACGTCTGTGCCCAGTGGGACCATTCTTGCAAATTACTTTAGCTAACACACATTTTGGTCCAAAAACATTCTTCAAAGCCGAACACAATCCTAATGTTCAAATTACTAGCTGTAGCCTACAAATCAAGCCCTGGCACTGTAAGACAAGGGTTAGAAGATAAATAATTTAATTATCACAGATTCTGTCAGCCCGCTAACAGTTCCAAGCTCTCCATGCCGACAGCTGAGGACAGAGTGAGAGAGATTAACCAGGCATCTCCTCTTACTGCCATTTAAAAAAAAGATGAGAGACACGAAGACAGATAAGGGGTATGCTTGAGTGCAGACCCATGAAACAGACTCCACTGAACCCAATCATTTGCTCTCTTATCTTGACTTTAATGTGGCTGTGGGGCAGATGGTGCACTCGTACAGCCGCCCTCTAATACACCAGAGTACCAAAGCAGAGAGCCTCGGCCTGAAAGCAATGAGCTCCTACAGTGAGTGCCATCCCTGAGTGCCATGGAAATCGAAACAGATTGACGACCCCTGGCCAGTCGGTGGTGGGCGTAAATGATTGGGCAACATCAATACGACCCCTCCTAGACTCCTAGCGTCTGGTTCCATTATTCAATCCCAATGTTCTTTGTAGTTAATGAACTCCTATAAAGAGTCTTTATGACACGGCTGTTGAATTACCTTGCAGATAGTAGGGTGCCCCCACAGTGTCTCATAGAAAAGGCTTGCTAAGTGTCAACCTTCTGTGTACAGAAATAGAGACGTTTCTGAGATGTCTACCCCTTACAACTGGAACTACATTTTAGTCACTTACATTAGCAATTAGAGTTAAGTTGTCAAAAACTTTCTTCTGCACACTGATGTTTAACAGTTAGAAATTACATAGAATCATAATCTATCACATCCATTAGATATGACATTTGCGACATACTGTGTAGAACAAGAATGAAATGCAATGGGACAAAGAAAAGAAAGTCATGAGAGGCAACTGCATTATCTTCTGTATCGTATGACACATTACACAAACCTCTTAAAATAACCCTCTCTTGGATTGCAACTTCATTTTGGGTCCGACATCCTTATGACAGGCTGACTTGAATATCAATGCGACAGATAGGGACCTTCCAGACAAAAGCAATGTACAGTTGAAGTCGGAAGTTTACATACACCTTAGCCAAATGCATTTAAACTCAGTTTTTCACAATTCCTGACATTTAATCCTAGTAAAAATTCCCTGTTTTAGGTCAGTTAGGATTACCACCTTATTTTAAGAATGTGAAGTGTCCGAATAATAGTAGAGAGAATTATTTATTTCAGCTTTTATTTCTTTCATCACATTCCCAGTGGGTCAGAAGTTTACATACACTCAATTAGTATTTGGTAGCATTGCCTTTAAATTGTTTAACTTGGGTCAAACGTTTGGGTAGCCTTCCACAAGCTTCCCACAATAAGTTGGGTGAATTTTGGCCCAGTCCTCCTGACAGAGCTGGTGTAACTGAGTCAGGTTTGTAGGCCTCCTTGCTCGCACACGCTTTTTCAGTTTTGGCCACAAATGTTTCTATGGGATTGAGGTCAGGGCTTTGTGATGGCCACTCCAATCACTTGACTTTGTTGTCCTTATGCCATTTTGCCACAACTTTGGAAGTATGCTTGGGATCATTGTCCATTTGGAAGACCCATTTGCAACCAAGCCTTAACTTCCTGACTGATGTCTGGAGATGTTGCTTCAATATATCCACATAATTTTTCTCATGATGCCATCTATTTTGTGACATGCACCAGTCCCTCCTGCAGCAAAGCACCCCCACAACATGATGCTGCCACCCCTGTGCTTCACGGTTGGGATGAGGTTCTTCAGCTTGCAAGCCTCCTCCTTTTTACTCCAAACATAACAATGGTCATTATGGCCAAACAGTTCTATTTTTGTTTCATCAGACCAGAGGACATTTCTCCAAAAAGTACGATCTTTGTCCCCATGTGCAGTTGCAAACTGCAGTCTGGCTTTTATATGGATGTTTTGGAGCAGTGGCTTCTTCCTTGCCAAGCGGCCTTTCAGGTTATGTCGATATAGGACTCGTTTTACTGTGGATATAGATACTTTTGTACCTGTTTCCTCCAGCATCTTCACAAGGTCGTTTTACTGTGCTGTTGTTCTGGGATTGATTTGCACTTTTTGCACCAAAGTTTGTTCATTTCTAGGAGACAGAACGCATCTCCTTCCTGAGCAGTATGATGGCTGCGTGGTCCCATGGTGTCTATACTTGCATACTAATGTTTGTACAGATGAACGTGGTACCTTCAGGCGTTTGGAAATTGCTCCTAAGGATGAACCAGACTTGTGGAGGTCTACAAGTCTGTTTAAAAAGGCACAGTCAACTTAGTGTATGTAAACTTCTGGCACACTGTAATTGTGATACAGTGAATTATAAGTGAAATAATCTGTCTGTAAACAAGTGTTGGAAAAATTACTTGAGTCATGCATAAAGTAGATGTCCTAACCGACTTGCCAAAACTATAGTTTGTTAACAAGAAATGTGTGGAGGAGTTGAAAAACAAGTTTTAATGACGCCAACCTAAGTGTATGTAAACTTCTGACTTCAACTGTACAGTATGTGTCATTTTTCAGAAACATAGTTCAAAGTAAACAAGTGAACAAAATACTTCACACCTAGCCTATTTAGATTTGAGCTGCCTCCATCAAAATAGATTTTTTTCCCCCGTATCCCCTCACCAAAAGAATCAGTCCTTTGAGTTGAACCCTTGCTTTACAGGTCACAACTTTCCCTGACGTTTGCCACCAGACAATGGAGCCACTACAAAGCTATGGGGACCTCAGTCTGCCCCTGTCCTAATCCTGCACAAACGAGACGAAAGCCAGATTTCACAGGCTTGTGCTTCACAATGACTAGACTGGCGGGAGTTTTTTTATACACACTATATATATATGTGTGTGTGTGTATGGCTGAATGGCAGAGAGAATGACAAAGTCATCTACACATTATCTCTCTCTCTGTCCCCCTCTCTCACATAGACAGGTCCCCCATACAGATCACAGCTGCCAACATTCAAGCCCTCTCAGTCACAGACAGAGTTAACAAAGCAATCATCACCTTGACAATGAGCCTTTCACAGAGCCTTCCACACAGGGTAAGGCAGGGGATGCCAATACATGAACATGCAGGCAGCACTGACTTCTATGCATAGTAAAACAGCCCAGATAGGAATAATAAAATCACATTCAGTGAGTAGCTAATGAACTAACTCATAGAGTTGGCGTTGCCAGCACGATATCCAAACCAACTGAGCAATATTTTATCAAAATAAATCACCACAAGCAACAACAGCAAGGACAACACAATGGTTATTGGTCTTACTTCCCATGACTTCCAAGACCCAGAATATTCAATGGATAATTTCTAGGAACATATTCATAATAAGAACAATGATACAGAAAGTTATAATCCCTAATGAATGGATAATGAATGAATCTATGGGACCAATGAAAGATTATATGCCAGCGATCATAAACTACATTAAGCCTCAGGCTGATTTTTTTCTTGAGCGGATAGTCAGGAGGCCAGAACATAATGACAAATAATTTGAAGACTGCAAATTTGAAGCCCAAACTGATATTTTTGACTAAAACATAACAATTTCAAACCTTGCTTAGATTTGTATACGATCACATATATCTATTATGCGTGGGAACACTTTGGAACAGATTTCCAAATTAAAATCACTTGGGGCTGATTTGCTGGTGGGTTTTTTTGCTCAAAAAAACTTGGGGGGCCAAATAAAATCACCCGCGGGCTAAGTTTGGTAAAACCCTGTTATACACCCATCTGGTCCTGTTCACTTTTTCTCAGTCTCTCTTTTCATGTTCTGAGGATTAATGTAAAGAGAGCAACCTTACACCAAATAAGAGCAAGAGCAAGCTTCTCTAGAGCTCTCGGTCTTTCTTTCCCTCCCCTTGCAGGTGGCCCCGTTCACCCTATTTTCAGAGGCTGCTAGGACGAAGGAAGAATTCACATGTAAATAGGCCACTCGCTCAGACAGGAAAAATAAAGATGAATCCTGATATGATAACCCTGCATAATGAGCAGCAGAGGAGTATGCATTATTGCTACTTCCCTTGAGTACAGTGTACACAGCTTGAAAATGTATACAGTTAGAGAAAATATATTTTTACTACACAGGTAGAGAAAATATTTCCACAAAAATATTTGATTCCGACGTACTCCAGAAGACAGACTTGATGTACATTTTCTTGCACTTTGAGAAAGTGAGTTGATGCACGACATTCCTAATCTCAAGGTTAGCTAGTAGAGTAGTGGAATGAGGAGTGGTTTTCTCCTTTCCTACAAATGTCTTCCTAAAGCGACACGCAGTTGCCAGTGCAGACGTGAGACAATGCCTTTAATACAGTGATCCTGTTACTGAGGAGAGGGACTTACTATCGTCACAGAGTTGACCTTAGCCAGGGCCAAGCGGTCAAATAAAACCCACCACCTAGTAGATGTCCAGGAAACTAGTTGGGCATAGGGACATCATGTGACGACGGGCCATTACAGGGCATGAATAGTACTTTCCCATGTTAGTTTATAATTGAGTTAGCAAAAGCAAAGTGTGAGAAAGGAAACCAGCTTCAGGATCTCCAAAGCCATGTCCAATCCTAATCCCTAGTTATTACATCAGCGGATCAACGGAAGAGACCCTACCACCAGGCCTGTATCAGGATCTGACCCCAAAACTAGTCCCATGATCAGACTCACACTCACTCCCATTACCTCCATTTCCTAGAATGGAGAGCAGGACATGGGAATAGCAGGAATATGTTGCTGCCATCCAATAGGGTTTCCTTCCTTGGAAAACAAGCTGGGAAGAGTTGCGCAACACAGATAAGGAGTGACACCCTCAAGATTAATCTTGGACCTGAGGCCGTACTGTCTGCCTTTCTTTAAAACCTGATGCATATCAATCAAAAGACAGACATTGTCAAATGTGGTGTAGGTTTAACAGTACTAATATAATTTGAAGTCAGGAAAGAAAGGACAGTGAAATGGCATCTATAACATACAGGACCATTACAAACAGGTCTAATAATTTTGTAAAATACATCATGAGAACAAAGAGCAAATTCTGCACTTCAAGTGGAGCATTGTAAAGAACAGAATAACAGGGACAACATATGCAAATGTAGTACTATATTTAGTAGGTCAACTGCTGCTCCCTCCCCCTGTTGCTCTACAGTACAAGGTTACAATTGTTCTAAAGGGATGGGTGAGCAAAAGGCATCACTTCACTGAGCTATGTGACAACAGCCTCTCCCCATCACAAAAATGCTCTGCCTCCCAAGCCTCCAGTCTCCTCCTGCCCCAGCCTGTTGTACTGGGTATGGCATCTGGCTTGGCATGCAGAGTAGACTGCCCTGACTGCATTGCTGAGCCTCTCGGCTCCAGAAAACATAAAAAGGACTCCAGGCCCTATAATCACACTGCAAGTAAACACTCAACCACCATCACCTCAGTCATATCCGTCTTGTTTACTTTCAGAAAGAGAAAAAAAAGGGAGGAGATTCATTATCCATCAGTACAAAGTGTGAGCATGAGCAACCAAGATTAATTTTTGATTTACTTCAGTTTCTTTCAAATATGAGAATCAGAGGACATACATTTTACACATCTCATCAGGTTTATCAGATCTGCAGAACTTCTCTGAAAATATGATGACAAATAATCAAAATAGAAATATCCTTCATACAAAACAAAAGCAGTGCGGCAAAGAGGTTTTTATTATAGATGAAAACATGAAACATATCCCATCTATTGTCCATGTGGCCAATAGGGACCCAGTACAGTTTGCTTCTTTTGAAGCAACTAAACTCTTTGTGTAATAAGCTCTATTGGGAAACCTCAAGGCTGTAAACGCCATCATCAAAAAAGGTAATCTAAAGTGCATTAACAAACAGACAGTAGAGGTACACTAGACAGACAAAAAGCACAAGACTGTACCTTCCTTTTGAGAAGGAAAGAAACATGTAAAAAAATATACAAAAAGGTACAACATTTAAAAGTAGCTTAGGCACTCTTTACAAGGTTCAAAAGTTCCCTTTGAGGAAGACCACGTTTGTTGTCCTCCCACTAACCTTTACTAATGGTAATTAATGGCCATTACTAATGGCCATTACTAATGGTCTAATACCAAGGATCAAAACCATTCTTTGTAACGACAACTTACAAATTCCTATATAAAATCATTAACACCAAATCGTTTACCTTCACAGTGCTTTCTCAACCACTAAAAAGCAACAAATACTGAAGATGAAGCAAGAGACTGCTGTCTGAGACACGAGAACCTAGTTTAACATTGACTGATAAAACTCAGTGTGCCGAGCCTATGGGAGAATTCCTATATCCACCCAGGTGCGAGAACATCTCCTTTTGTCCTTCATTTAAAACAAGAGATTCAGTTCACTCCTTGATCATCTCTTTTTCTTCTGTTGGCGGAGCATCTTTCTCCGTTTAAGGATCATATCATGGAGTCTCTCCATGCCATCTTTCAGTCCGTCTCCTATGATGGCACAGGTGGGCTGCAGGTGCCAAGGCGTGCCAGGGCCCAGTTCCTTCAACGCTAGCGCCTTTTCAATCTCCGCCAGGCTCAGAGAGTGCCTCAGGTCTTGTTTGTTAGCCACCACCAGCAGTGGCACTCCCTGGTTGTCTCCGGTCTTGGCGATCTTATGGAGCTCCGTTTTAGCCTCCTCCATGCGTTCGGCATCTACAGAGTCCACCACGAATACAATTCCATCGGTACAGCGTGTGTATGACTTCCACAATGGACGCAACTTCTCTTGTCCACCCACGTCCCAGAAATGGAAGGTCACCGTCCTGTGGCCGCCCAAAGACACATTGACCTTTTCTGCGTTGAAGCCTTTGGTGGGCACTGTGTTGACAAACTCATTGAACTGCAACCTGTACAGGACAGTTGTTTTACCTGCAGAGTCCAGTCCCAAAATGGCGATATGGAATGACTGAAAAAAGGGGATTCTTAAGAGGAAGGTCTGTTGTTCTGATAATCTATTCCCCATCTTTTCTCATGTGGGGAACAACAGGTGGAATAAAAGGTTTGGTCTACTTCTCCAACGATGATTGGCACTGATTATATTCCAATTAGAAGACAAAAGTGACCTAAAAACAAAACAAATTTTACTTCAGCCAAGCAAAAATAGGACACAAATATAAGTCTACCACAAATTTAAATCGACACAGAATACCTATAGACTATATGAAGGTGATCAAATCAGTTATCCATGTGTTATTCACTTATTGAGGGCAGCATTTGACCTGGGTACTGCCAAATGCATATGACATTCATTAGACACCCTCAATTTTAAAGGCTCAAATGAAAATACAATGCAGAAATACCGGACTTTGTCAAGGTCCACTACACACTTGAATTTTAGGCGGCAGCAATGCACAAGCCTATTGCCAAGGATAGGCGCGTATTTAATATAAGGTCGATAGGCATGCAGATGCTGACAGCCAGTAACGCCACTTGACCTGATACCAGGCTCTCAAATTGCTGCATAAATCTTTATAATAGCCTACAACCGTTCCGTCCAGCCAGACATTTTCGTGCAGGGCATCACTTACATCTATTCACTCTGAATATGCGGAACTGTGTTCACGAGGTCCAGTAACATGTTATCCAATGTTCACAATAATGATGACTGTCGCGCGGTCAGCAGCGTCCTATTATTTTACTAGACGGTTTCATTCCCATAGAATAATACTGCAGTGCAATTTGTGGAAAACCCTGTTCATGTTCTAGCAAACGATTGGTTTAAGGGGAAGTCCATCAATAATGTATCCATTCAGACCACGCCCATCACCTGTTGCTGTAACGTCATTATTCCAGCCAATAGATTTATTATACTATCATTACGCAATACTATGCAATATGAACAATGTCTAAAATCTGATAGTAGGCTAGGTCAAAGTCTAAACATAATATTTACGAATGGTTATTAACATAACTTTGCTAGCCAAACATTCTGTAGACTATATTCGTAAAAGTCGAAGTAAAAGAAACAAAAAGTAAAAGAAAAGTCACTAAATAGTTTGTGATACGAATTAATTAAAATGAACAACTTATTGAACTATAAAAAATGTCTAATTTACCGTTTTTTGTTGTTGTTGCTCTGTTCGTGTGTCGCATGTGCCTTGGTTTGGGTTTTGATACACACTAAACAGCGCCGCCCCATGATGAGTCCTTATCTGTTTACTTTTAAACTGATTGGTCAATAGTACAAAATGTATCCCACGCATACTGAATTATAATGAGAATAATCACAGGATTACTTGTATAAATTATAATCCTGCGGTATCTATTAAATAATGTTAATTATATATAATTAAAAAGAAATACGTTAGCCTATGTTTTTATAAATAGCGCCTCATTGAAGTTTACATTTAAAATAATGAAGGTATGGGTTAGTTAGGGACGTCCCAGGGATCCCGGATAGCACTATCCGTCAGGGGGTTGCGAAGGAGTCAGACGGAATCAAGTGCAAAATGTGCATAATTATGGAATTTATTTACAGGTGCAGAAGGTTAGCTTCCTTTTAGGCAGAGTGCCGACAATTCTTCACACAGCTGAGTTTAGCAGAGCCACAGCTGGGACAACATGACACTCCAGCCTAAATTTTCCCTAAAATGAGCCACCTGAGGCTAATAAGGTAAAAAAAAAAAAAAATACCCAACCCTTAACACTGGGATAATCCAAAATGAACATAAACAGGTATTTCCTCAGTTTAAATAAAGATCTCACTCAATACTTCACTAGTTTCAATATCACTAGCAAATACATAATACATTTCAACACATCAGGACATAATGTCACATAAATATTCAACGAAGAAAGATATTAGGCAAACACCCATCAACAAAGAACATTGTAATTACTAAACGCAAGCACCTGTTGGATAAAATGTGGACGTGACCAAAGCGCGCCATCCAGGTCGAACCAGTTTACAAACAATCGAAATTGGCGAGTACAGACAGAGAGGTCCGACTCGGCGGAAGATCTGCCTCCCTACATCAGGTGGCGTTGAATGGCTTATTTGCAACACGAGGTTTATTTGATCGAATAGAAGTTTTGCAATGCTTAAGTTGTTACGAGTGTTTTGTTATAAGTAGGACACGTGACATCCCGGCAACTTTGAAAAAAACAAACACTTCATATTGGAGTTGTCTCGAGATTGAATACAGGCGGTTGACGTCAACGACCCTAATCAAATATTTAAAAAAGGATTACAATAATGTGATGTATTCACCAATTCAAAGAAAGGATAGGCGGAGCGAGACCGCCCTCCAGGCCGCTTTGTGGACAACGGTTTTGTTAGGGCAGAGGGACATGTATCTTGTCAGTATATCCAAATCAAAGTTTATTTGTCACGTGTGCCGAATACAACAGGTGTATTTCACCTTACAGTGAAATGCTTACTTACAGGCTCTAAGCAATGGTAGGGAAAAAATGGTGTGTGTGTGTAGGTTAGTAAAGAAATAAAACAACAGTAAAAAGACATTTGAAAAAAGAGTAGCAAGGCTTTATACAGACACCTGTTAGTCAGGCTTATTGAGGTAGTATGTACATGTAGGTATCGTTAAAGTGACTGCATATATGATGAACAGAGAGTAGCAGAAGTGTAAAAAGAGGGGTTGGCGGGTGGTGGGACACAATGTATATAGCCCGGTTAGACAATGTGCGGGAGCACTGGTTGGTCGTGCCAATTTAGGTAGTATGTACATTAATGTATAGTTAAAGTGACTATGCATATAAGCTAAACAGAGAGTAGCAGCAGCGTAAAAGAGGGGTTGGGGGAGGGCACACAATGCAAATAGTCCGGGTAACCATTTGGTTACCTGTTCAGGAGTCTTATGGCTTGGGGGTAAAAACTGTTGAGAAGCCTTTTTGTCCTAGACATGGCACTCCGGTACCACTTGCCATGCGGTAGTAGAGAGAACAGTCTGTGGCTGGGGTCTTTGACAATTTTTAGGGCCTTCCTCTGACACCGCCTGGTGTAGAGGTCCTGGATGGCAGGCAGCTTTGCCCCAGTAATGTACTGGGCCGTACACACTACCCTCTGAAGTGCCTTGCGGTCGGAGGCCGAGCAATTGCCGTACCAGGCAGTGATGCAACCGGTCAGGATGCTCTCGATGTTGCAGCTGTAGAACCTTTTGAGGATCTCAGGACCCATGCCAAATCTTTTCAGTCTCCTGAGGGGGAATAGGCTTTGTCGTGTCCTCTTCACGACTGTCTTGGTGTGTTTGGACCAATCTAGTTTGTTGTTGATGTGGACACCAAGGAATTTGAAGCTCTCAACCTGCTCCACTACAGCCCCGTCGATGAGAATGGGGACGTGCTCGGTGCTCGTTTTCCTGTAGTCCACTATCATCTCCTTAGTCTTGGTTACGTTGAGGGATAGGTTGTTATTCTGGCACCACTCGGCCAGGTCTCTGACCTCCTCCCTATAGGCTGTCTCATCGCTGTCGGTGATCAGGCCTACCACTGTTGTGTCGTCAGCAAACTTAATGATGGTGTTGGAGTCGTACCTGGCCATGCAGTCGTGGGTGAACAGGGAGTACAGGAGGGGACTGAGCACGCACCCCTGGGGAGCTCCAGTGTTGAGGATCAGCGTGGCAGATGTGTTGCTACCTACCCTCACCACCTGGGGGCGGCCTGTCAGGAAGTCCAGGATCCAGTTGCAGAGGGAGGTGTTTAGTCCCAGGTTCCTTAGCTTGGTGATGAGCTTTGAGGGTACTATGGTGTTGAACGCTGAGCTGTAGTCAATGAACAGCATTCTCATATAGGTGTTCCTTTTGTCCAGGTGGGAAAGGGCAGTGTGGAGTGCAATAGAGATTGCATCATCTGTGGATCTGTTTGGGCTGTTTGGGAGGTATGCAAATTGGAGTGGGTCTAGGGTTTCTGGGATAATGGTGTTGATGTGAGCCATTACCAGCCTTTCAAAGCACTTCATGGCTACGGGTCTGTAGTCATTTAGGCAGGTTGCCTTTGTGTTCTTGGGCACAGGGACTATGGTGGTCTGCTTGAAGCATGTTGGTATTACAGACTCAATCATGGACATGTTAAACTGAGAATGGCGCCGGAGGAGATGGCCGCCGTTTTACGGTCTCCTAACCAATTGTGCTATTATGTGTTTTTTTTTCTTCGATATTTGTAAATTATTTTGTACATAATGTTTCTGCAACCATATCTTACGGAAGAAAAGAGCTTCTGGATATCAGGACAGCGATCACTCATCTCGGATTAGACAAAGATTTCTTTAACAACAACAACAAGCAGAACTCACACGATATTCTCCAAACACCCCACAGGGCAGACATCCCAATTATTCGCAAAAGTAAGCAACGCAGAGGACGAAGAGCCGGATGCCTCGTCCGGACCCGCAGAAGGCAACTAGGGAAGCTGCCATTACCGTCAATATTACTCGCCAATGTGCAATCACTGGACAATAAACTAGACGAGCTACGATCACGAATATCCTACCAACGGGACATCAAAAACTGTAATATCCTATGCTTCACGGAATCGTGGCTGAATGACGACATGGATATTCAGCTAGCGGGATCAGAACAGCACACTCCGGTAAGACAAGGGGGAGCGGTCTGTGCATATTTGTAAACAACAGCTGGAGCACGAAATCTAAGGATGTCTCTAGATTTTGCTCGCCTGAAGTAGAGTATATTGTGATAAACTGCAGGCCACACTACTTGCCTAGAGAGTTCTCAACTATACTTTTCGTGGCTGTTTATTTACCACCACAGACGGAAGCTGGCACTAAGACCGCACTCAGTCAGATGTATAAGGAAATATGCAAACAGGAAACCACTCACCCAGAGGCGGCGCTCCTAGTGGCCGGAGACTTTAATGCAGGGAAACTTAAGTCAGTTCTACCAAATCTCTATCAACATGTTAAATGTGCAACCAGAGGGAAAAAAATTCTAGATCACCTGTACTCCACACACAGAGACGCGTACAAAGCTCTCCCTCGCACTCCCTTTGGTAAATCCGACCACAACTCTATCCTCCTGATTCCTGCTTACAAGCTAAAATTAAAGCAGGAAGCACCAGTGACTCGGTCTATAAAATAAATGTTAAGATGAAGCAGATGCTAAACTACAGGACTGCTTTGATATCACAGACTGGAACATGTTCCGGGATTCTTCCGATGACATTGAAGAATACACCACATCAGTCACTGGCTTTATCAATAAGTGCATTGAGGACGTCGTCCCCACAGTGACTGTACGTACATACCCCAACCAGAAGCCATGGATTACAGGCAACATTCGCACTGAGCTAAAGGGTAGAGCTGTGGCTTTCAAGGTGCGGGACTCTAACCTGGAAGCTTACAAGAAATCCCGCTATGCCCTGCTACGAACCATCAAACAGGCAAAGCGTCAATACAGGGCTAAGATTGAATCATACTACACCGGCTCCGACGCTTGTCGGATGTGGCAGGGCTTGCAAACTATTACAGACTACAAAGGCAGCCGCGAGCTACCCAGTGACACGAGCCTACCAGACGAGCTAAATCACTTCTATGCTCGCTTCGAGGCAAGCAACACTGAGGCATGCATGAGAGCATCAGCTGTTCCGGACGACTGTGTGATCACGCTCTCCGTAGCCGACGTGAGTAAGACCTTTAAACAAGTCAACATACACAAGGCTGCGGGGCCAGACGGATTATCAGGGCGTGTGCTCCGGGCATGTGCTGACCAACTGGCAGGTGTCTTCACTGACATTTTCAACATGTCCCTGATCCATGGTCTGCTGCAGAGGGTATATGGCCAATATACCACAGCTAAGGGTTATTCTTAAGCACAACGTCTTACATTTTTACATTTTAGTAGACACTCTTATCCAGAGTGACCTACAGGAGCAATTAGGGTTTAGTGCTTAGCTCAAGGGCACATTTTTATTTTTTTACCCAGTCAGCTTGGGGATTCAAACCAGCGACCTTTCGTTTACTGGCCCGACTCTGTTAACCGCTAGGCTACCTGCGGAGTGCCTGGAGTCAGACATTAGCCGTGGTATGTTGGCCATATACCACAAGGTGCCTTATTGCTTTTACAAACTGTTTACCAACGTAATTACAACAGTAAAACGTTTTTTTTTGTCATACCCATGGTATACTGTCTGATATACCATGGCTTTCAGCCAATCGGCATTCAGTGTTTGAACCACCCAGTTTATAACAAGGTTTAGAAACTCTGTGGGTATACTACAAAACAGGATTATGGATTTAGCCAGCTAACTTGTCTAAATATTCTGATAATTTTTTATTTTGTAGAAAGATAAGCTTGACATGGGCATGGTCTAATTGGTTTAACAAAAATTTATTTGATTTTATTAACCATAAAACCAAGTTATTTCTGGTTTCTTATAAAAGTTAGCTGGCTAAATCATTGATGCTGCTTTGTAGTATACCCCCCAGGTCAGGAATACAATGTGTAGGCTACAACTTCTAAATATACATAACTTTTTTCTCGAATGTGAACTTTTATATAGCCAACAAATGTAGGGCATGTTTAGCAATAGGAATGTGCTTGTAATTGCTAGTAACATGAACAAACATTTGCAATAATTTGGTTCCGGGTTCCAAAATTAGTTTGGCTGCTCTTTAATCTCTTGTGGACAGACTACGTTAACATAAATGGTACACTCATTTGTCATGGTACAACGGGAAGTGTGAGATAACGAACAGCATTAGTTCCGGTGCTTTAGAATTTCGGAAAGGGGAGGAAACATTTGGCCCATAGACGTGCCCCTAACTAGCAATGAGAACGGGTGGAGCTGTTTGTTCCCTTCTCCCTCCCTCATGTATGGACCCAGAATTTAATCGAGCATCTGACCAATTACTCAAGACTTTTGTTCTGGATTAACCGAGATTAGCTGCTCTCCAATTGTGAACTTTAATTGCATATAGGCCTACATTTTAGAAATTAGTTTCAATGGCATTGTAATGACACACTTTGTTTACATTTTCCAGTTACTGGGATTATTTTTGTTGCCTATTGTCTGAGAGAATAGATTTATACACACACAATAGCCTATTAGGCCTAGATAAATAAAAAAAACGGACATCTTTCAAAAAGTGTCATGGCATGGGCAATTGTTTGCAATGAACTATCTAGTCTAGCCTACAATTATTGTATTTTCACGATACCTCTAAGTATTTTTATTAGGCTATAGCCTGCAAGATTCCTTTCTGTGAATGCAAATATTTCAGCCATGCCTTTCACACACCCAGATTAGAACATATTGTCTGGTTTAACACACTGGAAATTTTAGGGGAGCCGATGCACGTATCACTGCGGACTCCATGGACGACTTAGGAGGTCAAAGTGTCAGCCAGTTTTCCAAGAGCTGGAGATCTTCTCCTCTACTCTGTCCATGAAAGCACTGTACACTCCGCGTCTGTGCCTGTGTCTCTGAGAAGAAGAAAATATTTTAGAAAATGTATATCAGTAGACACTTGAAGCATAAGATACTATATTTATTATGGGTTTGCCTTATGCTCTAGGCTTTTTAATGGCGGAAAGATGATCCTACACTGTATAGCCTTAAAACATGTAGTTAAAACAATAATTTTAATATCATGGAGGGTCAATCCTTGCATCAATATCTCTGCCTATGAATTTGAGTGGTTACATTTCTCCAGCCCTAAGCTTTTTACCAAAACAGTGGCGGGCGGGGAAATGGTTTTGTTTCAGCACTTTTGTGTTAAACAGCATAATAACTTGGTAACTGACCAATTCAATACTCACGCTACTGAAGTGGCCTAAAGTAGCATGAAAGCATTGAATTAAAATGGTGTGGGGCCTATAGCCAGGCTGGGCATAAACCAGCCCACTCACAGTGTAGGAGGCAGATTTTGGGGGCCAAGGCAATTTAGGGAGTGTGAGCCTGGCCTCCCATCTGGGCTCTGTTGGCTTATAGGTGTCCATCTTCCCAAAAGGTTCCCTTGAGTAAATGTCTGTGTCCGATCTGGTCCCCCTAACTGGATTAGAATGGAAACCAGTGTCACAGTCGGCAGGATATTGCTGAGTTTGCTGTGTAATGTAGGCATAGTTTTGATAAAAGTCCATGGATTTAGCTTTCAAATGATAAATGACTTTGTGCTTATGTCATGAGTAAGCACAAAATTAATTCTGCTTAGGAAATTGTCTAATTGCAGTAATAGAGCAGTGTCTCCGCACCAATATTCAGGAAAGCTGACTTACTTATACTCAGGTGCTGAGATTTGAAGTTCAACTGACCAGGATCCCTTTCAGCTGCAGTAACCATATTTGGCATGTCATCAGCAAGCTGAAATAAATGTTTCAGAGCGAAATGTTTTTCAATATATTTGTCGCCATCTTGTGTTATAATCATACACGGCAAGAATTTAGTTCTAGTATTTTGTACAAATCATGGAAATCACAAAGAACATGTAAGGAACGTGTTATGTTATGGTCCAGCAACATACCTGTCTAAAGTTATGTGGTTTAGGGTTCTTGTAGGCCACAGGAGGGTATTTCCCTGTTTTAACGAACATCAGCTTGGATTCTAAAGAGCCAGGAGGTCTGTATGATGTGCTGAACTTTGACAGTGCTTTTTTATTCTGGTCAATCTCAGGAATTAGAATGTTTGGGGTAAATCTGTCCACTCTGAAGGCTGTCTCACTGGAGGCAAGTGTCAGTAAAGGTTGATGTGTATTTTTTGTCTTCTTCCTTCGAGGGACACTCAGAGATGTGTAGAGTTTAGGAGAGAAATCAGGCGGCTTCAAGTTCCATGGGTCAACCTGATGTGAATAATGAGGACGGATAAAACCTTTGCTTCTTATGGTGGCTAAGTTCAGGCTGGCAGAAAAGACTGTCTTTTTATTCAAATAAACTGATGTCGAAGGATCCAAATAACTGTTAGAGGTCATTGTGATATCACAGTCCTGAAATTGTATGAACGGTAACCTGTTCAGGTGTAAAGAAAATAATTAAGGACTATTGAACTTCTCAACCATACAGCAGTAGAAAACTCTAGTGTCTAACATTACACACTTTGCTTCTACCTCTTTTAAAAACATCAAACGGCGTTGACCAGGGATAAATGATTTTACTCTTACCTTGAATTTCAAAGACACAATCTGTTACAGAAGACACATGTTCAGAAATCACTGCAAATTTCAAGTTCAGCTTGCACTGTTTGATGTGAAGTAAGGGACAACACAGGAAGAAAGTGTTAATACAATAAAAGTGGTTGCTAAGTGACCAGGGTCTGGAGACTACATAAAGAATATGCAAAAGGTCTGAGAACAGCAGGAGACTCAGCTAAAAGAAAAAAGAGAAACGTCCTAGCAACCGAGGAACAATGTGCCCTCTGAATGCCAATATCAACCTTCAAACTTAAGTACCTGTCAGATTAGTAAAGACTGACTAAGTAATTTGGAGGCATATGAAATAACGCTGTAACGTCCTGACCAGAGTTATTATGTGTTTTGCTTGTTTAGTGTTGGTCAGGACGTGAGCTGGGTGGGAATTCTATGTTGTGTGTCTAGTTTGTCTGTTTCTATGTCCAGCCTAATATGGTTCTCAATCAGAGGCAGATGGTAATCGTTGTCCCTGATTGAGAATCATATATAGGAGGCTTGTTTTGTGTTGGGATTTTGTGGGTGTTTGTTTCCTGTCTCTGTGATTGTCTGCACCAGATAGGTCTGTCTCGGTTTTTGCACATTTGTTATTTTGTATTGTTGTTTGTAGTGTTTCACTTGTTCTTTATGAAACATGTTTAACACTAGCCGGGCTGCACTTTGGTCCTCTCCTTCACCCCTGGAAGAAAACCGTTACAGAAACACCCACCAAACCCGGACCAAGCAGCGTGGAAATGGGCAGCAGCAACAGAAGCAGCGGTACCAGGAGGAATGGTCTTGGGAGCAAATATTCAACGGAGAAGGACCCTGGGCTAAGGTTGGAGAGAATCGCCGCTCTTGGGAGGAGAAGGAGGCAGCCACAGCCCAGGAGCGGTGGATTGAGGAGGCAGCACGTAAGAGAGGCTGGAAGCCCGAGAGGCTCACCCAAAAATTTATTGGGGGGGGGGGCTAAAGGGGGGTGTGGCGAAGCCGGGTTGGATACCTGAGCCAACTCCCCGGGCTTACCGTGGAGTGAGAGGGCGTCGTACTGGTCAGACACCGTGTTATGCGGTGGAGCGCACGGTGTCCCCAGTACGCGTGCTTAGCCCAGTGCGGGCTATTCCACCTTGCCGCACTGGTAGGGCTAGGTTGGGCATCGAGCCGGGTGCCATGAACATGGCACCAGCCTTACAGGTGGTGTCCCCGGTTCGCCTGCATAGCCCAGTGCGGGCTATTCCACCTCGCCGCACTGGCAGGGCTACGGGGACCATTCAACCTGGTAAGGTTGGAGAGGCTCGGTGCTGGAGTGTCCTCCTTCACGGTCCGGTATATCCGGCGCCACCTTCCCGCCCCAGCCCAGTACCACCAGTGCCTACACCACGCACCAGGCTTCCAGTGCATCTCCAGAGCCCTGTTCCTCCTCCACGCACTCTCCCTATGGTGCGTGTCTCCAGCCTGGTACCTCCAGTTCCGGTATCACGCACCAGGCCTATAGTGCGCCTCGAGAGTCCAGTGTGCCCTGTTCCTGCTCCCCGCACTCGCCCTGAGGTGCGTGCCCTCAGCCCGGTACCTCCAGTTCCGGCACCACGCATCAGGCCTATAGTGCGTCTCAGCCGGCCAGAGTCTGCCGTCTGCCCAGCGGTGCCTGAACTGCCCGTCTGCCCAGCGGCGCCTGAACTGCCCGTCTGCCCAGCGGCGCCTGAACTGCCCGTCTGCCCAGCGGCGCCTGAACTGTCCGTCTGCCCAATGCCGTCAGAGCTGGCCGTCTGCCAAGAGCCATCCGTCTCCCCAGCGCCATCTGAGCCACCCGTCTCCCCAGCGCCATCTGAGCCATCCGTCTCCCCAGCGCCATCTGAGCCATCCGTCTCCCCAGCGCCGTCTGAGCCATCCGTCTGTCCCGAGCCGTTAGAGCCGCCCGTCTGTCCCGAGCCGCTAGAGCCATTCGTCAGTCAGGATCTGCCAGGGCCGCCAACCAGACAGGATCTGCCAGAGCCGCCAACCAGACAGGATCTGCCGGAGCCGCCAACCAGACAGGATCTGCCGGAGCCGCCAACCAGACAGGATCTGCCGGAGCCGCCAACCAGACAGGATCTGCCGGAGCCGTCAGCCAGCCATGAGCGTCCGGAGCCGCCAACCAGTCATGAGCTGCCCTACAGTCATGAGCTGCCCTACAGTCATGAGCTGCCCTACAGTCATGAGCTGCCCTACAGTCATGAGCTGCCCTACAGTCATGAGCTGCCCTACAGTCATGAGCTGCCCTACAGTCCGGAGCTGCCACTCAGTCCGGAGCTGCCACTCAGTCCGGAGCTGCCACTCAGTCCGGAGCTGCCACTCAGTCCGGAGCTGCCACTCAGTCCGGAGCTGCCATTAGTCCGGAGTTGCCCCTCTGTCCTGAGCTACTTCTCTGTCCTGAGCTACCTCTCTGTCCTGAGCTACCTCTCTGTCCTGAGCTACCTCCAAAATCATGTGGGGGCCTTGGGGAGGATTCTTAGGCCAAGGTCGTGGGCGAGGGTCGCCACTCAAAGGACGCTAAGGAGGGGGACAAAGACAGTGGTGGAGTGGTGTCCTCGTCCACCGCCGGAGCCGCCACCGCGGACAGATGCCCACCCAGACCCTCCTCTTGAGTTGTAGGGGTGCGTTCGGAGTCCGCACCTCAGGAGGGGGGTACTGTAACGTCCTGACCAGAGTTATTATGTGTTTTGCTTGTTTAGTGTTGGTCAGGACGTGAGCTGGGTGGGAATTCTATGTTGTGTGTCTAGTTTGTCTGTTTCTATGTCCAGCCTAATATGGTTCTCAATCAGAGGCAGATGGTAATCGTTGTCCCTGATTGAGAATCATATATAGGAGGCTTGTTTTGTGTTGGGATTTTGTGGGTGTTTGTTTCCTGTCTCTGTGATTGTCTGCACCAGATAGGTCTGTCTCGGTTTTTGCACATTTGTTATTTTGTATTGTTGTTTGTAGTGTTTCACTTGTTCTTTATGAAACATGTTTAACACTAGCCGCGCTGCACTTTGGTCCTCTCCTTCACCCCTGGAAGAAAACCGTTACAAACGCGGTCTGTGCTTGGTAGACTTTCTATACTGAAGGGTAGTTTTCGAATGTGTAAACTTTAGTGTAGCTTCTTAGAATATTTGATTAAATCTAGAGTGTTTGTCTGTTCACAAATGTGTTTGATCACTGAATTGTTATGAGTAACAGAATAGAAAATGATATGGTAATTTACAGTCAGGATGTGTAGACAGAGGCAGTCTAATCTCGTACTAGACGTAACATAGTACATGTAAATCCGGGACACTCAATTTAATATGATATGTTTGGTATGGTTACAGAAGATAGAAGGCTACTTAGTCGGGGTGGATGGGTGGGCATATAACACGAACGTCTAGCAAACCAAAGGTTGCGTATTCGAATCTCATCATGGACAACTTTAGATTTTTAGCTAATTACTTACAGGATTAAGATTGAATCCTACTACACCGGCTCTGACTCTCGTCGGATGTGTCAGGGCTTAAACTATCACGGACTACAAAGGGAAACCCAGCCACGAGCTGCCCATTGATGCGAGTCTACCAGATGAGCTTAATGCCTTTTATGCTCGCTTCGAGGCAAGCAACACTGAATCATGCATGAGAGCACCAGCTGTTTCAGACGACTATGTGATAACGCTCCCGGTAGGCAAGTGTCTTCACTGATATTTTCAACCTCTCCCTGACAGAGTCTGTAATACCTACATGTTTCAAGCAGACCACCATAGTCCCTGTGCCCCAGGAAGCAAAGGTAACCTGCCTAAATGATTACCACCCCGTAGCACTCATGTCGGTAGCCATGAAGTGCTTTGAAAGGTTGGTCATGGTTCACATCAACAGCATCATCCCGGATAACCTAGACCCACTCCAATTCGCATACCGCCCCAACAGATCCACAGATGACGCAATCTCAATCACACTCCACACTGCCCTTTCCCACCTGGACAAAAGGAACACATACAGTGGGGAGAATAAGTATTTGATACACTGCCGATTTTGCAGGTTTTCCTACTTACAAAGCATGTAGAGGTCTGTAATTTTTATCATAGGTACACTTCAACTGTGAGAGACGGAATCTAAAAGAATCCAGAAAATCACATTGTATGATTTTTAAGTAATTAATTTGTATTTTGTTGCATGACATAAGTATTTGATACATCAGAAAAGCAGAACTTAATATTTGGTACAGAAACCTTTGTTTGCAATTACAGAGATCATATGTTTCCTGTAGTTCTTGACCAGGTTTGCACACACTGCATTTTGGCCCACTCCTCCATACAGACCTTCTCCAGATCCTTCGGGGCTGTCGCTGGGTAATAGGGACTTTCAGCTCCCTCCAAAGATTTTCTATTGGGTTCAGGTCTGGAGACTGGCTAGGCCACTCCAGGACCTTGAGATGCTTCTTACGGAGCCACTCCTTAGTTGCCCTGGCTGTGTTTTTCGGGTCGTTGTCATGCTGGAAGACCCAGCCACGACCCATCTTCAATGCTCTTACTGAGGGAAGGAGATTGTTGGCCAAGATCTCGTGATACATGGCCCCATCCATCCTCCCCTCAATACGGTGCAGTCGTCCTGTCCCCTTTGCAGAAAAGCATCCCCAAAGAATGATGTTTCCACCTCCATGCTTCACGGTTGGGATGGTGTTCTTGGGGTTGTACTCATCCTTCTTCTTCCTCCAAACACGGTGTGAGGAGTTTAGACCAAAAATCTATTTTTTTGTCTCATCAGACCACATGACCTTCTCCCATTCCTCCTCTGGATCATCCAGATGGTCATTGGAAAACTTCAGACAGGCCTGGACATGCGCTGGCTTGAGCAGGGGGACCTTGCGTGCGCTGCAGGATTTTAATCCATGACGGCGTAGTGTGTTACTAATGGTTTTCTTTGAGAATGTGGTCCCAGCTCTCTTCAGGTCATTGACCAGGTCCTGCCGTGTAGTTCTGGGCTGATCCCTCACCTTCCTCATGATCATTGATGCCCCACGAGGTGAGATCTTGCATGGAGCCCCAGACCGAGGGTGATTGACCGTCATCTTGAACTTCTTCCATTTTCTAATAATTGCGCCAACAGACCAAGCTGCTTGCCTATTGTCCTGTAGCCCATCCCAGCCTTGTGCAGGTCTACAATTTTATCCCTGATGTCCTTACACAGCTCTCTGGTCTTGGCCATTGTGGAGAGGTTGGAGTCTGTTTGATTGAGTGTGTGGACAGGTGTCTTTTATACAGGTAACGAGTTCAAACAGGTGCAGTTAATACAGGTAATGAGTGGAGAACAGGAGGGCTTCTTAAGGAAAAACTAACAGGAATTCTTACTGGTTGGTGTAGGTGATCAAATACTTATGTCATGCAATAAAATGCTAATTAATTACTTAAAAATCATACAATGTGATTTTCTGGATTTTTGTTTTAGATTCCGTCTCTCACAGTTGAAGTGTACCTATGATAAAAATTACAGACCTCTACATGCTTTGTTAGTAGGAAAACCTGCAAAATCGGCAGTGTATCAAATACTTGTTCTCCCCACTGTATATGAGAATGCTGTTCATTGACTACAGCTCAGCATTCAAGACCATAGTGCCCACAAAGCTCATCACTAAGCTAAGGACCCTTGGACTAAACACCTCCTGGAACTGGAACCTGGGCTTCCTGACGGGCCACCCCCAGGTGGTAAGGGTAGGCAACAACACGTCTGCCACGCTGATCCTCAACACTGGGACTCCTCAGGGGTGCGCTCTTAGTTCCCTCCTGTACTCCCTGTTCACCCACGACTGAGTGGCCAAACTCGACTCCAACACCATCATTTAGTTTGCTGACAACACAACAGTGGTAGGCCTGATCAACGACAACGATGAGACAGCCTATAGGGAGACAGCCTCGGCATCTGACCGTAAGGCGCTACAGAGGGTAGTGTGTAAGGCCCAGTACATCACTGGGGCCAAGCTTTCTGCCATCCAGGACCTATATACTAGGCGGAGTCAGAGGAAAGTCATAGACTGTTCTCTCTGCTACCGCACGGCAAGTGGTACCGGAGCGCCAAGTCTAGGACCAAAATACTCTTTAACAGCTTCTACCCCAAACCCTAAGACTGCTTGCTGCACAATTAATCTAATAGCCACCCGGACTATTTACATTGATCCCCCCTCAAATTAATTTGTTTTTACACTGCTGCTACTCGCTGTTTATTATCTACGCATAGTCACTTTATCCCTACCTACCTACAAATTACCTTGACTAACCTGTACCCCCGCACATTGGCTCGGTACCGGTACACCCTGTATATAGCCTCGTTATTGTTGTTTTGTGTTACTTATTATAATTTTTTACTTTAGTTTATTTGGTAAATATTTTCTTAACACTTTCTTGAACTGCATTGTTGGTTAAGAGCTTGTAAGTAAGCATTTCACGGTAACGTTTAAACCTGTTGTATTCGGCTCGGCGCATATGACAAATAAAGTTTGATTTGACTTACTACTTTTTAGCTACTTTGCAACTACTTAGCATGTTATCTAACCCTAACCCCTAGTCTACACCTGTTGTATTCGGCGCCTGTGACTAATAAAATTTGATTTGATTTCATTTTAGCCTAGCTAACATTAGCCAACTAGCTAACATTAGCGTTAGCTAACGTTAGCCACAACAAATTGGAATTTGCAACATACACTACATGACCAAAAATATGTTGACACCTGCTTGTCGAACATCTCATTCCAAAATCATGGGCATTAATATGGAGTTGGTCCCCCTTTACTGCTATAACAGCTTCCACTCTTCTGGGAAGACTTTCCACTAGATGTTGGAACATAAGTGAGGTCGGGCATTGATTAGGCCTTGCTCACAGTCGTTGTTCCAATTCATCCCAAAGTAAGTTTAATGAGGTTAAGGTCAGGGCTCTGTGCAGGCCAGTCAAGTTCTTCCACACCAATCTCAACAAACAATTTCTGTATGGACCTCGCTTTGTGCACAGGGGCATTGTCATGCTGAAACAGGAAAGGGCTGTTTTCCCTTCACTGGAACTAAGGGGCCAAGCCCGAAACAATGAAAAACTGCCCCAGACCGTTTTTCCTCCTCCACCAAACTTTACAGTTGGCACTATTCATTCGGGCAGGTAGAGTTCTCCTGGCATCCGCCGAACCCAGATTAGTTCGTTGGAATCCAAGATGATGAAGCATGAATCATCACTCCACAGAACACGTTTCCACTGCTCCAGAGTCCGATGCGGCTCGCTTTACACCACTCCAGCCGATAATTGGCATTGCGCATGGTGATCTTAGGCTTGTGTGTGGCTGCTCGGCCATGGAAACCCATTTCATGAAGCTCCCGATGAACAGTTATTGTGCTGACATTGCTTCCAGGGGAAGTTTGGAACTCGGTAGTGAGGTAGTGATTTTTAGCGACTCGCTTCAGCAGTCCCGTTCTGTGAGCTTGTGTGACCTAGCACTTAACGGCTGAGCCGTTGTTGCTCCTAGACGTTTCCACTTCACAATAACAGCACTTACAGTTGACCGGGGCAACTCTAGCAGGGCAGAAATTTGACGAACTGACTTGTTGGAAAGGTGGCATCCTATGACGGTGCAACGTTGAAAGTCACTGAGCTTTTCAGTAAGGCGTTTATACTGCCAATGTTTGTCTATGGAGATTGCATGGCGGTGTGCTCAATTTTATACACCTGTCAGCAACGGGTGTGGCTAAAATAGTCTAAGACACTAGTGTATCATATGATTTGCAAATTCGTAACATATTGCACGAATTGTAATTCGTAACATATCATACAAAATGAATGATGGACATCCACAAATGAATACATACCAATACAAAACCTAACATATCATACTAATTGGAGTGTCCCTGATTTACCTTTACTATGTTACGTCTACCCTTGAGTCCAGGTTGACAGGGAATTTCTAATTATTTCTGAATTATTAATTTGGTCTCCAATAGTTTACCTCTTGTCAGGTGGGGTGAGGAAAATAAGAAACCACTAGATGGCACTACATACTCTAAGTGAAAAGTATGTAGTATGTGTTGATAACATCAGTTGAGGAGGCTCGACAGTGTGTGTGTGAGAGAGAAAGAGGAGTCTGCATAGGTGTAGAGAGGGAATGTCTCTTGTTATACGTAATGTATGTAAAAAAAGGGAAACGTCCCTTTTTCAGGACCCTGTCAAAGATAATTTGTAAAAATCCAAATAACTTAACAGATCTTCATTGTAAAGGGTTTAAACCCTGTTTCCTATGCTTGTTCAATGAACCATAAACAATTAATGAACATGCACCTGTGGAACGGTCGTTAAGACACTAACAGCTTACAGACGGTAGGCAATTAAGGTCACAGTTATGAAAACTTAGGACACTAAAGAGGCCTTTCTACTGACTCTGAAAAACACCAAAAGAAAGATGCCTGGGGTCCCTGCTCATCTGCGTGAACATCCCTTAGGCATGCTGCAAGGAGGCATGAGGACTGCAGATGTGTCCAGGGCAAAAAATTGCAATGTCCATACTGTGAGACGCCTAAGACAGCGCTACAGGGAGACAGGACAGACAGCTGATCATCCTCGCAGTGGCAGATCACGTGTAACGACACCTGCACAAGATCGGTACATCCAAACATCACACCTGCGGGACAGGTAAATGATGGCAACAACAACTGCCCGAGTTACACCAGGAACGCACAATCCCTCCATCAGTGCTCAGACTGTCCGCAATAGGCTGAGAGAGGCTGGACTGAGGGCTTGTAGGCATATTGTAAAGCAGGTCCTCACCAGACATCACTGGCAACAACGTCGCCTATGGGCACAAACCCACCGTCGCTGGACCAGACAGGTCTGGCAAAATGTGCTCTTCTCTGACGAGTCACGTTTTTGTCTCACCAGGGGTGATGGTCAGATTCGTGTTTATCGTCAAAGGAATGATCGTTACACCGAGCGAGGCCTGTACTCTGGAGCGGGATCGATTTGGAGGTGAAGGGTCCGTCATGGTCTGGGGCGGTGTGTCACAGCATCATCGGACTGAGCTTGTTGTCATTGCAGGCGATCAAAAACGCTCATCCTGACATGACCCTCCAGCATGACAATGCCACCAGCCATACTGCTTGTTCTGTGCGTGATTTCCTGCAAGACAGGAATGTCCGTGTTCTGCCATGACCAGCGAAGAACCCGGATCTCAATCCCATTGAGCACATCTGGGACCTGTTGGATCGGAGGGTGAGGGCTAGGGCCATTCCTCACAGAAATGTCCGGGACCTTGCAGGTGCCTTGGTGGAAGAGTGGGGTAACATTTCACAGCAAGAACTGGCAAATCTGGTCCAGTCCACGAGGAGGAGATGCACTGCAGTACTTAATGCAGCTGGTGGCCACACCAGATACTGTCTGTTACTTTTGAATTTGACCCCCCCCTTTGTTCAGGGACACATTATTCCATTTTTGTCAGTCAAATGTCTGTGGAACTTGTTCAGTTTATGTCTCAGTTGTTGAATCTTGTTATGTTCATACAAATATTTACACATGTTAAGTTTGCTGAAAATAAACACAGTTGACAATGAGAGGACGTTTCTTTGCGTTTCTTTGCTGAGTTTATTTCAGCAGTTCTCTCACTATTTCAGTTAAATTCTGAGGCATATTTCCATCAGCAAGACACAGTGTAGCCTACCTGGTAAGCAAACAGTTTATAATGAATGCTTCATCAGAAACCCTCTAGAGACATGCCATGCAGAGATTATGCCTCTTCCAGACCCTGACTTGCTATCATTTTCTGAATCAGTCTACTATAGCTACATGGAGATACTTTTACAGACTAAACCTCCCAGACAAATCAGACTGTCAGCAGCAAGTTCTGTCCTGCACAATACATTTCCATCTTTAATTATGTCTTTGTAACAACTGTCCCAATAGTAAACTGAGTAGCCCCTCATCAATATTTTGTGGTCATTGTGAAATGGATCTAGTCACATCTCAGTGTTTTTTGTCAGCTTTATCCCCAAGCAACAATGAAGTTGTTGGACATTACGTTGTATAGAATAGTATGATGAGTTATCTTCAAGACTGTTTCCTCCTTTCAGGTCAGCGTTCTCAAGGAAACTAAGAGAAACATGCACAAACCATAACTGCATTCATTGTATTCAGTTGCCATTGTGCTATGCTAAGTCAGCCATCTATAATGGTCAATTGTGCTATGAGTAAAACTATTTTGGACATGCTGAAAGAAACCTTTGTCTATTTTTTTCATGATAGATTCCCAATATCCTGTGGTCGAATGAGGATGGAACCTCAGGTCTAGACACAGACAGAGGAGGTCAGAGGTCACAGCTGCAATATATTGGGGTCAGACATAAAGCGGAGGGTATCCCCTTACACAAATACATATCTGCATGTGGGAGAGTTTACCCACGCAGTTGTTGTGGTGGCCTTTTTATTTGGGCCCATCATGGCAGCTGAACAGAGAGGCTAAAGGCAACAGGAAACCTGATACAGGCCAAACAGCCCCTGTAAAGGAGTTGACCCTAATGCCCCTATAAAGCTGAGATAGAGCGCTGGGTTCAACCTTTGCCTTTTCAGCTGTGTCTTAGAATAGTTCTTGCCATTGTATCCAGTGCCATTTACAGCTACCAAGCCCTCAAGGTTCGGTTGTACCAATTATTGTGGGTTTTTGTCAAAGCTGTCAACCTGAGAGGCCACTGATGACCCTCTGTATAAGTGCACTTAAACACATCCCACTTAACCCCACAGTAAGTGTAGTGGAGAGTGCCAAAGCAGAGAACTGTCAGCGGTGCCTAATTGCTATATTGTCTGAACACAAACAAGTGAATAGCCCAGACAAATCACACTGTGAAACAGAGAGATATCTCTGGTAGCTGTAGGTGTATTGAAAGAAAGAAACACACAAAGCTAAATACAGATGGAGAATACAAAGAACAAATGGCAGCCAATAGTATATGTGTGGACTGTGGAGGTGGGCTGTGGAAATGGTTCTTCCATTAACTGCTTGGGTTCATTACTACGCTGCATGTCTCCTATTTCCTCCCCAGCCATTCTCCTTCAGCTCAACGCCCCCGTCTGCCTGGGCCACAGCCCATCTCTGACCACGTTCTAGGACCCAACGTCTGTTTTTACCGTTGTTTAAGCTCTGTCACGAAAGCGACTGTGGGTCCTAGATCCAGCCATTCCCCCCCATCCTGTCAACTGTCTACCCTCTCACTCCTCCTCAGGTAGGCCTACGTTTATCTTTGTCTGGAAACAGGATGTTTGGTCTTAGAAAGAAAAAAGTGAACAGATTGCAGTGTAAATCAGGGTGCTGGGTCAATGTCATATTTAGATGTCATGTCAGAAAGGGTGGAACACTGAATGCATATCTAAAAAGGTCAGAGGTCAGCAACTGACTCGAGACTTGATGAAGACCTCATATTTTAGGTTGTTTCTGGAGCACAACAAGCAGTGTGTGGGTTATTTTTTATTTCCTGTACAGCTAGGTCACCAGAAGCAAGGTCATGTATACCGACAGCTTTAATACTGCATGTTACCATGTTATCTAATAGCCTCCCATCCTTTCGTCTGTGTAACAATTGACCATGTCAATATGCCAATCTGCTCAGCAGTACCTCCTCCTTGGCAACTGATTATAATGAACATCACTTTCTCCATAGTGCCATCTTTCTATCAATAAGCAGAAGTGGGCTGGGCATGTGAGCACATGTCTGGACACTTGTATGGCTTTGGCCTCTGGAGTGGTTCCCTGTTGCAACGCCACTGGGCTACATGGACAAGGTCAGTCCGGTAATGGCCCTGTAAGGCCTGTCACTAGAGCTATCAATTACTTTTCCTACTGACATAAATCATGTAGCCTGTTCTGTCTTTATCTTTTGTATTTTGCTTCTTTTGTTTTGTTATGTTGGTGATTATAGTTAAAACTGTGTGTGCTTTAGTGGTAGGCTTTACACTGTTTTGTAAATATTGTTTGTGAGAGAGCCGTGTTTTGTGTTGTACAAATTAGGGGCTAAAAGTATAAATACCAAAACCATGTTGTGTGTACATGAAGTTGTGCAGTCAGGGTTTGTAAATGGAGGTCAAAGTAATTACACACCAGTATTCCATTAGCTGATATTAGATTTCCCACAGGAGGTATAGGAAGTAGTATTTTCTCCTCACTCCATCCATGCATAACTGATTGTAATAGGGAAAATTGCACAAAATGAGGTCAAGTGTTTAGATTAAACTATGAAATTGTCAATTACCTGTATTTGTTAATGGGTCAGATCACCTATTCTTTCCCAAGAATAGATTAATACATGATTGTATATAGTGTTTACATGGTTGAAAAACTAAGTGATTAGGAATGCACGATTGAGATTTGACCTAATTACTTGTTATGGGAAAGAAACTGCCTGAGGGGAATATCTGTGTTTTACCTGATAGATTTTCCAGACTCTCACAGGTTGATGGTCCAGGAGATTTACGAGCGAAAGGTTGTGCCTCCCTCTGCCTGAGAGTCAAAAGGAGAAAGCCTTGGACAAGATGGTTAGGGAACCTTTATCCAGCAGAATATAAAGGTCATCATGTGAAAACCATTCTATGACTTTCAGAAAAAATGATCACCCATCTGATTGGTTTGTTAGTTTTTCAAGAGCTCTTTGAGCCCACTGAAAATCATCCCCATTAAGATATCAGTCCTGTCTTTATAGCGTAATTCTGTGTTATGTAATTCTAACAGTTCTCAAACAAATGTTAGTGTGGGATGTCAATGTGTTATTGAATGATGTCCACAGCTATAGTAAAATTTCAGTCTTTATAAACACAATTCAACAGCTGGTTTCTGGTGATCTGACTGCTTTTTATATCTCACACACATCACTGAACAGATTTGCCTTTATGTCATAGGTTAAACTGCGGCTCAGCAATGAATAGCATTTCACATTTTTCCCTATGTAGGATCTTATTTTGATCACTATTGTTGATGAGAATTTCCCCATACATCAGGAAAAGCAAACGTAGAGTATTCGAAGGTTTAAAAAAATCTTCTAACATCATAATAAACATAGTAATTTCCACTTTAAAATTTCAGACTTGATTTGCCATAACAAATGTATCAGCCCCTACAAAACATTTCCATATTACAATCAACATGTTGCTGCAGGATTATTTTCCTGCTGTAGCAAACTGGCTCAAATTAAGATCCTACATCTGTGTATAAACAATTCAAACTGAGCGATCATTTTCGGTTCAAATCCAAACACTGAAAGAGATCTTGGAATGCAGTAAGCAAGGTATACGGTTGCACAATACACTTTCAAATTAAATGACGGTATCTGTTTAGACGGTATCTATCCATTCTCATTTAATTTGAAAGTGTATTGTGCAACCGTATAGTATTTGTATTTGAACCGATAATGATCGCTCAGTTTGAATTGTTTGGCCTACGTGATATCTGGCCTATCCAAAATCTCACTCTTTGGCTTAGTCATTTTCCTGAAAGATACAGTATGACCATCTGGTTTAGTGGATTGGAGTAGTGACTAAACCATGACTGCATAGTGAATGGAAATCATTATCGCCTAGATTGTCGCTGGATAAATAGAGAGAAATCAACACATTTTTAAGATGACTAGGGAGAGAGAGAAAAAATCATAGACTGTACACATCTTTGCCTGTGGTAAATTCAGTTTAATCTTACTGTTCTGGTCCTACATGGGTGTATGGAATGTATAATTATTGTATACTGCAGAATAATTAGAAGGCGAATAACCTGCCAAGCTCGGTCAATGATAGTCAGGTTCAATCAACTAATGGTATTGTCATACATTTTAGTGTGAATATTAATTTCCATAGTTGTTTTTGTTTATTATGCATTTGTAAATATGATAGTATTCAACGTCATCAACTCAGCAGCAACAACGGTGACAAAATGATGATGTGTTTCGGGTAGAGTTCACAGTTTGTTGGGTGGTAATTGTAGTCCAGAGGAAAAAATCAATCATGACTAATAACATTGTACCAAGAACAAACATTGTAATAACAGTCCATTATTTTAAACAACAAAAAAACATAAATTCTACTTTTATTTCATAATTGATTTAGGCCTACCATTTTTACATTTGCTCAAAATTGAAAGCTGCATCAGTTCTAAGCGAATGAATGACCACAATCATGATGACGACCACTTTCCTGTTGATGCAACTGGATAGTCCCCGACTTTAATCCTTTTGTCACTTGTCCTTGTCCAAACAGTCGTCGCTGTAGATTCGGTCGAGATAAAGTTCGTGGACGCTCCTCCTAATATGTTGCTGCTTTTGCTTTTGGAGTTTGTGGTCACGCGCCGCAGTCCGGTGTGCCGGGGAAGTGCTTTTATCAGCTCTTGCGAACCTCTTAGAAACGGACTTTCTTTGACCCTCGGCGGTGTCGTTGATTGTCGTTTATTTCTGCCTATCCCTACTCTTTTTTCAGGCTACTGGAAAACCGAAGGCAGTTGTACTGAGCATACCTTTTGAGGAGCCAAGGACCTTTGTAAAACCGTGGTCTGTCAGTGGTCATTTTGGAAGGCTTCACATTGGCTCGTGAACGATGAAACGTAACATAGTTTTGGAGCATTTGTATTTCCTAATTTTACTCCCTAATACAATGTTTTGTCAAACAGGTAAGTGATATGCCAATGTTATTACAGTGATCCCTCGCCACTTCGCGGTTCACTTATCGCGGATTCGCTATTTCGCGGATTTTCATAATGCATTTTTTATTTTTTTTTGGTGCATTGTGCTCTGCATTCTGATTCGCTAAAAACTCACTCCCGCTTCTTGTATCAAAACATGCTACGAATTGTGCTATCATTTTGTCGTCTCGTGCAGTTATGTGTACGTACATAAAACAGCTTGGCAAATTTACATTAAGTTGGCCAGGAAGGAAGGAAGGACTAACGCTTGGTCGCTTAGCAACCATGGTGCGAATGGCCACTGAACTTAAGCGAGTAGCTGAGGAATGGGACCCTTTGATGAGCCGTTCATTACAGTTCTCCAACGTAATCGATGGTGGCATGTCGGTGTACAAGGATCTTTTTGCAAAGAAGAAAAAAGAGCGACAACAGCTGCCTATCACTATGCTCTTCTCCCGAACAAACACACCTGCACCGCGGGCTTCAGAAGAAGAGAACACTGCAGAGCGCAGTCAGGATGCAGCGGCCCAGTCTGAAGAGCAGTGAAACGGCCTACACGTGAGTCACTGTATTTGTATACATGTAATAGTTGCTAATTGTAAAAAAAAAAGAAGTTTTCTATTTCGCGGATTTCACTTATCGCGGGTCATTTTCGGAACGTAACCCCCGCGATAAACGAGGGATTACTGTAATTGATAATGCCAAATTGGGACTAAATTGTATGTAGACCGTAAAATGATGTGCGAAAATTACCTGTAGCCTACCAATGGGTTTCAACCGTCTTTTTTCAACGGACATGGTTTACGATGAATATTATGAACACAGTAAGCCTACTATTATGAACTGGAAGATAAATGTAGCATAGCTATGGAAGAAAAGGTGACAATACCGTTTTTAATGCTGAAAATATATAATTTATTAGAGCCAGATAAACATTTTGTATCTGCTCTCTCCGTTAGTCCTGTCCATCTGGTAAGAATGGTGTAAATCTGTGGCGTGCATACTGATAGTAAAGTTCATCAATCAAGGTGCTGTCATCCAAGGGCACATACCTACGACTCTCATTGCTATAGCAGTCTGTTGACCTGTCATTGGAGACAGTAGGGGCCAAGCCTGTCGCTGTGTCTTCTCCAACCACACAAGCATTTGACCCCTGCGGCCAAGTTGGGAAGAGACGAGTGTCCATGAGGGCCGCCCACTCGGACAGAGATATGGTGCTGAAGGGTATCTCGGGACATTGACTATGAGAGTTCCCGTTTTGGCGGAAGAGAGATGGACTGACCAGGTGCTGCTGAGAGTGAACGATGATAGGGTAGCTCTGAAAGATCCTGTCGTCACCTGCAACAACTTGTCCGACTGTCGTCACTGTGTCATAGTTAGTTGGGCTATGACTTTTCACTTGGCTGTGAAACCTCTGCCTCATGCTCATCTCATGTTGGCTTTTAAGTCCCACAGCTCTCACTTTTGGAGTTTTCTCTCCATCTTTCTCTCTATTCATCTTGTCTTCGTCTTTATTTTCCCTCATGCTGTTCTGCTCTTTATTAACCATTAGCATATATAAGTCTCTGTCAGAGGTACCCACCTCTTCTGTTTTGGCCTCAGTTGCCTGACTTGGAAGATTCAACATATCAGTAGCGTTCCATCTCTGACAGTTTGTATAAGAGGTGTCGTCAATTTTGGTTCCAGTCTTGCCCATCACCGTCATCAGTCTCCTATATTTCTGAGTGAAACTGTTAGGGTCTCTTTTTGCCCTCGACCTAACAGCTCGTTGCCTTTTATCCTTCTCTCCTTTCATCACCGTAGAGGGGATGCTGGGATCAACCACAGACACGGGAGGTATAGCAGCACCCACCATGGTTGGAACACAGTGGTATGGCTGTGAGGGCCAGGCTGGTCCAATAGGCATCATCGGAAGGTGCTGAAGGTGTGGAGTGTAGACATAATCAATCAATGGAGTAGATGGCTGGATGATACCTCCAGAGGTGTAGGCCTCTGTGGAAATGTTTGCAAGAACAGCAGAATCTAGGCCCATTTTTGAATGGTGTCCTGAATATAGAAGACAATCAAATTAGTTTTATATTAAATATTTGATAAATCATGACCATCTATTTTTGTTAGGCTTGCAATTAATAGTAATCATATTTGATGCTAGTACAACCTAAGTACACTTTTTCTTTGTGAAGCAATTTCTGATTGTTTCAACATTTTTGGTTTTGTGGTATTTGTGCTATTAAAAGATGTTCAAACAACACACTTACCATGATCTTGTTGTAATAAGTGTTGTTGGTAATTGTACTGAAAGTTCATTTTTATCCTCTGCTCTTATGCCAGATACATTATAACGGACACACCTACATAAAATCAAGAGCATCAGTAGCACATTTTAGAATGTTTTTAGAATGTTGCTCCACCATTACCTGACTGTGATGTCAGAATTGTTACTCAGGTGAACACAGCTGGTGTTACTGTGGCAACTACCAAACATTCCTGCTTCAGAACAGCTGTATTTGCAGTAGGCCTACTTTCCCTCTCAGCAAAGTTTCAAGAGGATGTCTTTCATTTAGATTCTGTCCAACACCCGAGGGTCTTGCTTCGGTATGCTCCAAATAAATACTTTCCCTCCTGTTTCGATTACACATTTCACCCTAAACTGAGAAGTCGGACTGTCTTTGAAGCTGCTTTAAACATGCTTATTGTAAGCAACATTCTGATCACATCAGTTTTTTTTACCACATGCCATTGAATAGCAAGTACCTCATATTCCTTCCCCCTTTTATGATACCTCTCATGTGAAGGCATATATTAAAATGGACCATATGGACATTAGCAGTCACATCCTGCCAAGGCTGAAGTGTCTCTACTTGACTTGGAAGCCTATAAATAATAAGGCTGTTAGCTTTGGCTAAGGTTCCGTAGCCAAAGAGACGCAATGTTTGGGGACGCCATGTTTGGTAACGGATCCTTTCATACTAAACACTTCCACTCTAACTGCTCACAGCTGGGACTGTCATTGGATACATTAAATTACAACATAGATGTAGGGGAAGTAGAAGACAATCACATACAGAGTGGATCTCCTCACTGTGCATAGTGGATTTGACAATCACACTTCCCTGTAAATCACATTCAATTAGTGAAACACGACTGTCCGTAACTTGCATACAGTACAGTGACAGTCAGTGTAGAAAACATAGAAGTGAACCGTCTTTACCACCTTTTGTAGTATACCCCGTACATCACTATAGTTTCCGAAAAGATACACTAAACACATGCAAACCCAAAAAAATGCCATTCATTTATTCCAGATCTCCATTAGCTTTTTCCAGGCGCTCATGGTGCCCTTCAGCATGGGTACTGTGGGACTACTCAGGTATTTCTCCAAAGTGTACTGGTCCCTGTTGATGAACACGTTGTGGTCCCAGCCTTGTTTGGTGATCCGGGACACCCTTTCTCTCTGCTGCTGGGTCTTCCACTTCATGTCCTCCCTCTCCTCCCTCTGCCACAGAGAGATGGGCACCGAGGCCTGCCACGGGCTGGGAAAGTAGAGGGAATCAGGAGGGGGTAACCTCCCGTACTGCCCAGGAGGGGTTGGGTGATGACACGTGTTGGGAAACTGATGGCGAGAACCACGGTACCTTCTCCTTGGGTGAGGGTTGGGGGCTTTGAACGGGGGGTGGTTTTGGGTAATGGGTGGTGCGAAGGGTTGGGAGTGTGTGGGGTCGCTGTGGATTGTTCCCCCTGCTGAAGTTGGTTGCCTACTCTGACAGGATGGGGAGACAGACTTGGTTGTGGAGCTAGCAGACTTCTGTGAAAGGTTGTCAAGTGTTATTGGGTTGTCAAAGACAGTTGGTTTTTCAGACGAAGGATGTTCAGCTTGGAATGCTCCAATGGTATCTACATCATCTCGTATTCTTATTTCCACCACTGCGGAGTTACTGTTTGCTATGGTAACATGAATCGTCTCAAAGTCTAGCAGGTCCTGGTCCATCAAAATGACTTGTTCTTCTGTCATTTGTTCATTGGGAATGGACTGGTTGGACTGATTGGATGTCTGGGCTTTTACCCCAAGTTTGTGGAAAACCTGAACAGACTGCATCATCTGATGACCCAGACGGCTCCTTGAAGGTTGGGGAGCGTTTGGGGTAGGCCGCGCCCCTAACTTAGCCTCCTTAACGCTACCTTTCTGCTTCCTGGATGAGGGAATGTCTGAACCTGTTCTGTCCCCACCTCCATCTGCAGCACCGCTCCTTGCACATTGGACCACCTCCTTCACAGGACTAGGGTTACTCTCCTCTACACTTCTTTCTCCATCCCTCTTTTCACCTTCTATCTTTTCACTGTTCACGCCATCACTACTGTCACCAACCTCTCCAATGATGGCCGTTTTCTTTGTCGTCTCCCCTCTTCCCTGCTCTGCATCCTCCTCTTTCGTTTTAGTAGCTTCCATCACATGGCTTCCTGCAGCTTCCTCCAATGGGACAACTGGATTCCCAGTGTTCATTGTTGTGTCAATAGGTGCCATGGTAATGTTGGTTGCAGCTGCTGGTGCTGGTGCAGCCACACAGATGTACCCTGGTGGGGGGCATACTGCCCAGATTTGTGGCACTGGTGGTGGCTGAGCGGGCTGATCTTTGGTAGACAACAATGTGCCATAGATCGCATGTTGATGGGTTTGAGGATGAGAAAGAAGGGGTTGATGGTGATGATGAAGATGGTGATGAAGGAGATTGGGATGATTAGGAGGCTGCTGGAAATGGGCTGTTACAACCGGAGGGTTTGTGCTGTGATCTATGACCAGAGTTATCTGTCCTGCCAGTAAACTGTTTCCTGAAAGGAAACCAAATTATAATTTTTTGATTCACAAAATATTTTGTACAGTATGTTATGAATAAATGCATTTGTAAAGTCATTATGCCTTTGCCTTGTTAATTTCTGTAAATCAAAATGATAATTTCATGCTAACTTTAGAATAAAGCATAACGCATAGATAGTTAGAGAGCTGAAAAGCTAACAGACATTTTTGAGAGGTTTGAATTGTAATTGAACATAAAATGCTTACCTTGTGTTGAGTCAGGTGTGCAGGCATTACTCTGGAAAGGGTTATGATCCTCCATAGTTATAAACAGTTATTTTAACTATTTTAACACAATATTTTTTGAAAGTACTTTGTTGTTTAGTCAAGTAGTTGTTTGATTGATGCACCTAGAATGTCAGTGTCTCTCTATGATGTCACCATTTTTTACTTGGTTCAGACTAGAGGGTGTACAGCTACGACCGGAAGGTACTTTTTCGTAGCAGGTTAGGATAATTTACGCAGCAGGTTAGGATAATTAATGTGGCAGGTTAGGAGACTTAGGTTAAGGTTAGAAAAAGTTTAGGGTTAGCTAAAATGCTCTCCTAACCTGCTGCGAAAAGTAACTTCCAGTCGTAGTTGTACTCCCTCTAGTCACAACTCCTAGACATTCCAACTCAAGAAAATTGTTGTTTTGTTAAGAGTTTCATTTCTCCAAATAAATGTTTTTTTTTATGCAAACAAGATCACCAAGATCAACATATTTTCAACATTAATTTGTCTCATAATTCCATAACTCCTATTTTACAATTGTTATTATCAGTTTAGGCCTAGTTATTACATGGTTGCAACATAGTATTGACAGTGTTTCATTGCTAACTCAGTTGATTTTGTGTGTGTGTGTGTGTGTGTTGGGGGGGTAACTTGGGATCGGTAACTTCAAATCAAATTGTGTGCATATGCGTGCGTGTGCTTTGAGTGAAAACACAGCAGCACCTTATTGACTCATGTTTGTGCTACATGTTTGGCTGCTTGTGTCTATCCTCAGTGCTGCCCCCAGAATGTGCTCCGGGGGGTCACTCTCTGCTCCAGAACCCATACCGCAGCACCAGTTTCAGCTCCCGCAGCCTGCAGCAGTCAGCCCTCCAGGACTTCATCTGTGACCATTCCCTCATACCAGGCTGGTACCAGTTCCAGATCTTTGACAAGCCCGCCAGCATGCCCACACAATGTGTGGAGGTAAATACTGATGATACATTTTATTTTATAGTACTTTTTCTCTCTAGGTCTCAAAGCATGTTACAATGTATGGAGTTCACCCCATCCCCCTACGTGTCGCTATTGTTTCTTGACTGTGTCCAGCTCGCTAATAATCACCGAAATGGAAGCTAGACAGTCAGGAACCATTGAAAATTTCCAAAACGATGGATAGAGGACTATTTTTATTTTATTTTGACGCCGAGAAAATATTTTTTAAATATCAGTGCCGACCTCCGTTGAAGACCAAATGTGGCCCCAGAGAAAAATGTATTTTACACCCCTGGTTTAGGTGGTCTTTCATAGCAAATGCCATCCCTCAGTCAGAACAGTATAGAAAAATAGTGTCCCCATGATATAAGATCTTACAATGGTGCCGGAGTGAATGGCTGTCGTTTTACGGGCTCCTAACCAACTGTGCTATTTTGTGTGATTTTTTTGCATTGTTTGTAACTTATTTTATACATAATATTGCTGCTTCCGTCTCTTATGACTGAAAAGAGCTTCTGGAAATCAGAACAGCGATTACTCACCTCGAACTGGATGAAGATTTTTTTAATGTAATGAGTCCGACGCGAAGGATATACTGCTTCTCTGAGACCAGGCCCAAATCCCATCATTCGCGTGAAGAAAAGATGGAAATACAGGGGGCGGAGATCGGGGTGCCTTGAGAGAATTAGTCGGTGAGTGGGTAACCTGTCTCTACCATCCGTTCTATTGGCCAACGTGCAATCACTGGAAAATATACTGGAATATCTTATGTTTCACCTAGTTGTGGTTAAACGACGACACAAATAATATACATTTTTCGTAGCCGTCTATTTACCACCACAAACCAATGCTGGCACTAAGACCACTAAGGCCATCAGCAAACAAGAAAATATTCATCCAGAAGCGGCGCTCCTAGTGGCCAGGGACTTTAATGCAGGCAAACTTAAATCCATTTAACCTAATTTCTACCAGCATGTCACATGTGCATCCAGAGGGAAAAAAACTCTAGACCACCTTTACTCCACACACAGAGACGCATACAAAGCTCTCCCTCGCCCTCCATTTGGCAAATCTGACCATAATTCTATCTCCTGATTCCTGCTTACAAGTAAAAACTAAAGTGGTCAGATGACGCGGATGCTACGCTACAGGACTGTTTTGCTAGCACAGACTAGAATATGTTACGGGATTCATCCAATGGCATTGAGGAGTATACCACCTCAGTCACCTGCTTCATCAATAAGTGCATCGACGACTTCATCCCCACAGTGACCGTACATACTGTACTTTTGAAGTCGGAAGTTTACATATCAGTGCCTCTTTGCTTGACGTCATGGAAAAATCAAAAGAAATCAGCCAAGAAAGATTGTAGACCTCCACAAGTCTGGTTCATCCTTGGGAGCAATTTCCAAATGCCTGAAGGTACCACGTTCATCTGTACAAATAATAGTATGCATGTATAAACATCATGGGACCACGCAACTGTCATACTGCTCAGGAAGGAGATGCATTCCGTCTCCTAGAGACGAACGTACTTTGGTGCGAAAAGTGAAAATCAATCCCAGAACAACAGCAAAGGACCATGTGAAGATGCTGGAGGCAACAGGTACAAAGCATCTATATCCACAGTAAAACGAGTCCTATATCGACATAACCTGAAAGGCCGCTCAGCAAGGAAGAAGCCACTGCTCCAAAACCGCCATAAAAAAGCCAGACTACGGTTGGGAATGGGCCAAAATTCACCCAACTTATTGTGGAAGGCTACCCGAAACATTTGACAATTTAAAGGCAATGCTACCAAATACTAATTTAGTGTATGTAAACTTCTGACCCACTGGGAATGTGATGAAAGAAATAAAAGATGAAAGAAATAATTCTCTCTACTATTATTCTGACATTTCACATTCTTTAAATAAATTGGTGATCCTAACTGACGTAAGACAGGGAATTTAACTAGGATTATTTATTATTTGGCTAAGGTGTATGTAAACTTTCGACTTCAACTGTACATATCCCAACCAGAAGCCATGGATTACAGGCAACATCCACACCGAGCTAAAGGCTAGAGCTGCCGCTTTCAAGGAGTGGGACACTAATCCCGCTATGCCCTTAGACGAACCATCAAACAGGCAACGCGTCAATACAGGACTAAGATTGAATCCTACTACACCGGCTCTGATGCTCGGCAGATGTGGCAGGGCTTGCAAACTATTACGGACTACAAAGGGAAACCCAACCGCGACCTGCCCAGTGACGCGAGCCTACCAGACGAGCGAAATGCCTTTTATGCTCGCTTTGAGGCAAGCAACACTGAAATCAAATCAAATTTATTTATATAGCCCTTCGTACATCAGCTGATATCTCAAAGTGCTGTACAGAAACCCAGCCTAAAACCCCAAACAGCAAGCAGTGCAGGTGTAGAAGCACGGTGGCTAGGAAAAACTCCCTAGAAAGGCCAAAACCTAGGAAGAAACCTAGAAAGGAACCAGGCTATGAGGGGTGGCCGGTCCTCTTCTGGCTGTGCCGGGTGGAGATTATAACAGAACATGGCCAAGATGTTCAAATGTTCATAGATGACCAGCATGGTCAAATAATTATAATCACAGTAGTTGTCGAGGGTGCAGCACCTCAGGAGTAAATGTCAGTTGGCTTTTCATAGCCGATCATTAAGAGTATCTCTACCGCTCCTGCGGTCTCTAGAGAGTTGAAAACAGCAGGTCTGGGACAGGTAGCACGTCCGGTGAACAGGTCAGGGTTCCATAGCTGCAGGCAGAACAGTTGAAACTGAAGCAGCAGCAATGCCAGGTGGACTGGAGACAGCAAGGAGTCATCATGTCAGGTCGTCCTGAGGCATGGTCCTAGGGCACAGGTCCTCTGAGAGAGAGAAAGAAAGAGAGAATTAGAGAGAGCATACTTAACAGGACACCGGATAAGACAGGACAAGTACTCCAGATAATACAAACTGACCCTAGCCCCCGACACATAAACTAATGCAGCATAAATACTGGAGGCTGAGACAGGAGGGGTCAGGAGACACTGTGGCCCCATCCGATGATTTTTACATTTTTTACATTTACATGATACCCCCGGACAGGGCCAAACAGGAAGGATATAACCCCACCCACTTTGCCAAGGCACAGCCCCCACACCACTAGAGGGATATCTTCAACCACCAACTTACCATCCTGAGACAAGGCCGAGTATAGCCCACAAAGATCTCCGCCACGGCACAACCCAAGGGGGGGCGCCAACCCAGACAGGAAGATCACGTCAGTGACTCAACCCACTCAAGTGACGCACCCCTCCTAGGGATGGCATGAAAGAGCACCAGTAAGCCAGTGACTCAGCCCCTGTAATAGGGTTAGAGGCAGAGAATCCCAGTGGAGAGAGGGGAACCGGCCAGGCAGAGACAGCAAGGGCGGTTCGTTGCTCCAGAGCCTTTCCGTTCACCTTCACACTCCTGGGCCAGACTACACTCAATCATATGACCCACTGAAGAGATGAGTCTTCAGTAAAGACTTAAAAGTTGAGACCGAGTCTGCGTCTCTCACATGGGTAGGCAGACCATTCCATAAAAATCATTTTTGGACAGACAATTTCAGATTTTTGCAATGTTACGTAGATGGAAAAAAGCTGTCCTTGAAACAGTCTTGATATGTTCGTCAAAAGAGAGATCAGGGTCCAGAGTAACGCCGAGGTCCTTCACAGTTTTATTTGAGACTGTCAGGTTTTGGCCAGGACTGTTCTGGTTTTTTGTCACTAGATGTCCCCATTGCACCTTTTTTGTACCTTTTGTTTTTCCCTTGCTCTATTATTGTTTGCACCTGTATGTCGTTCCCTTGTTAGTATTTAATCCCTGTGTGTTCCTTAGTTCCTTGCTCAGTGTTTGCATGTTAGCACCCAGCCCCAGCCCAAGCCTTGTTGTGAACATATATTTTTCTCTTGTTGGATTTTCCAGAGGTTCTCTGGTTTTGTTCTTTTGTATTTTGGATTAGTCTTTTAGGTTTGTTTTTTCCCTTGCTGTTTTTACCACTTTGTGGATTTTCTTTGTATTTTGGAAGTTATCTCTGGATAAGAGCGTCTGCTAAATGACTTAAATGTAAATGTAAAATGTTATCTATTTTTTATTAAACCACCATCTCTAGTACTGCTGTGTCTGCCTCATCTTCTGGGTTCTGCCGATTTAGTGACTGTTTCTAGCACCGGGTCTTGACAGAAACACTGAGCCATTAAAATGAACCCAGAGGCAGCCAGTACCCAGGCCTTTTTTCCCATGCTTTCCCACCACGAGGGGACTGTCCAACGTCACGAAGCTGCTCTGGTTCAGCAAGAGGCCTTAATGGCTGGACATTCTCAACTTCTGTCGGAGATGATGACTTCCATAAAGCAGATTTCTGATCAACTTTCTCCTGCAACCGCTTCTGCTCCAGTTCATCAGATTCAAGTGCCCGTGGCAGTTAACCCCCTGGCTGAACCTCGTCTGCCGCCTCCCCAACGGTTCTCAGGTGATCCGAGTGGTTGTAAGGGGTTTTTCACCCAATGTTCTCTCTCCTTCGAGCTGCAACCCTCGTCATTTCCCACCGACCGGTCCAAGATAGCATATATCATCACCCTGCTGTCGGAAAAAGCCCTAGCCTGGGCTACTGCTGTGTGGGATGCCCAAAGTCCCTGCTGTGCCAGCTACTCTACCTTTGCTGAAGAATTCAAGCGAGTGTTTCAAGGTCCTACCAGCGGTCCTGACTCAGCCAAACAGCTCCTGACTCTCCGCCAAGGTCGGCGCAGCGTGACGGACTATGCCATCCAGTTCCGCACGGTGGCAGCAGCGAGTGGCTGGAATGACGAGGCGCTCACAGTGTGCTTTTTGAAGGGTCTTTCCGACACCATCCAAGATGAACTGGCCACTCGGGAACCACCGGACAACCTCGAGTCCCTGATCAAGTTGGCTTCACGCATAGACCAGCGTCTGAGAGAGAGAGAGCTCAACCGTAGATCTCTCACCCTAGCTCCTATCGGTCCCAGCTCCGAGTCTCCACCTTTATCCCCGCTGACTCCACCGGAACCCATGCAGGTTGGACGCATCTCCCAGGCTGAGAGAGACCGCCGGATGAGGGAGCGATGCTGTCTATATTGCGGCAAACCGGGCCATTTCCTCTCCACGTGTCCCGGGCTCCAGGGAAAACGCACTCTCCCGTGCAGGCCTGGGAGGACTGTAACGGGAAACATAACCTCCTCCCATCCATCCAACTCCCGCCTGCTCATTCCAGTTACCCTTTCCTGGGACAACCACGAGCTTCCCCTTCAAGCCTTGGTAGACTCTGGAGCCGCAGGTAACTTCATGGATGGTGTCTGGGCGAAGGAGAATGGCGTTCCCTCTGAACCTCTAAGTGACCCCATAAGGGTTACTACGTTGGATGGAAGCCCTTTGGGATCTGGACTTGTCACTCGTGTCACTACCCCCTTGCGTCTTTCAGTTTCCCAACACCAGGAAGTGATGAACTTTCATCTGACCTCGTGTTCCGAGTTCCCTCTCGTCCTTGGATACCCCTGGCTTCACAGCCATAACCCTCACATCGACTGGTCTGTGGGCACTATCAAGCAGTGGGGTCCTACGTGCCAAGCCACTTGTATCTTCCCAAGTTCCCCGAGTTCCCCTCCCGAGTCTCTAGAATCCATCGACCTGTCCCGAGTTCCCGAGTGTTACCATGACCTCAAACCGGTATTTAGCAAACAGAGGGCCACCAAACTACCACCCCATAGACCTTACGATTGCCCCATCGACCTGTTTCCGGGCACCTGCCCCCCCAGGGGTCGGATCTTTTCCCTATCTCCTCCCGAACGAGCTGCTATGGATACCTACATCAAGGACGCTCTGGCAGCAGGCCTCATGCGTCCATCCACCTCGCCGGCGGGAGCAGGGTTTTTCTTTGTGGCCAAAAAAGACGGGGGATTACGTCCTTGCATCGACTACCGGGGACTTAATGCCATAACCGTCCGTAACCGCTACCCGCTACCCCTTATGGCCACAGCCTTTGAGCTGCTCCAGGAAGCAGTGGTCTTCACTAAGCTTGACCTGCGGAACGCATACCATCTTGTGCGGATCAAACCCGGTGACGAGTGGAAGACCGCTTTCAACACGCCTACTGGTCACTACGAATACTTGGTGATGCCCTTCGGCCTGACCAACGCCCCGGCTGTGTTCCAAGCACTCATAAACGATGTGCTTAGGGATATGCTTAACATTTTCGTGTTTGTTTACTTGGATGACATCCTCATCTTTTCGAGCTCCCTTCAAGAACACACTAAGCATGTCAGACAAGTGCTCAAACGCCTCCTAGACAGCCATTTGTACGTTAAGCCGGAAAAGTGTGAATTCCATTCCTCTCGAGTACAGTTCCTGGGATTTGTAGTGGAACCCGGTCGAGTCCAGATGGACCCCAAGAAGGTAGGGGCGGTAGCAGATTGGCCCACCCCCAAGTCCGTTAAGGAAGTTCAGCGTTTCCTGGGCTTCACTAACTTCTACCGCAAGTTCATCAAGAACTTCAGCTCGGTGGCAGCCCCTCTCTCAGCTTTAACCAAGGGTGGCAACACAAGGTTTCTGTGGGGAAGAGAAGCTGAGACGGCCTTCCAAGGACTCAAGCAGCGCATCCTCTCTGCTCCCATCCTGACACTACCGACGGCGGATGAACCTTTTGTGGTGGAGGTAGACGCATCAGAGGTTGGTGTTGGAGCTGTCCTGTCTCAGAGGGGTGAAGACAAGAGGCTTCATCCTTGCGCCTTCTTCTCTCACCGGCTTACCCCGGTCGAGAGGAATTACGATGTGGGGGATCGTGAACTCCTAGCGGTTAAGATGGCATTGAAGGAATGGAGACACTGGCTCGAGGGGGCTTCTCAACCGTTTCAAGTGCTTACGGACCACAAAAATCTGGAGTATATCCAGCAGGCGAAGCGGTTGAACTCCAGACAAGCTCGATGGTCTCTTTTCTTCAGCCGATTCCAGTTTATTCTCACCTATAGACCCGGGTCGAAGAATCTCAAACCGGATGCCTTGTCACGAGTCTACTCTCCTGCCATTCGAGAAGATACTGACATGACTGTTCTTCCTGCCGCTAAGATCGTGGCTCCGATCTCGTGGCAAGTGGAGGATACCGTGAAACAAGCTCAAGCCATCGAACCGGGCCCTGGAGGAGGTCCTGCTAATCGGTTGTTTGTTCCCAAGGCAGCAAGGTCCCAAGTCCTTCTGTGGGGGCACTCCTCTCGCCTCACCTGTCACCCGGGCGTAGGTCGCACCTTGGAGTTCATCCAGCGTAAGTTCTGGTGGCCCACCATAAAAGAAGACGTTGCCACTTTCGTCAAGGCCTGTTCCGTGTGCTGCCAGGGCAAATCTTCTCACCTCCGCCCTCAAGGACTCCTTCACCCTTTATCTATTCCCCACCGACCCTGGTCCCATATCTCGCTGGACTTTATTACTGGCCTTCCTCCGTCCCATGGTAATACTACGATCCTAGTCATCATCGACAGGTTTTCTAAGGCGGCCAGGTTTGTTCCCTTGACCAAATTACCTTCTGCCAAGGAAACAGCTGAGTTGGTGATTAACCATGTGTTCCGAGTCTTTGGCATCCCGCAAGATATGGTTTCCGACAGAGGTCCCCAGTTCGCCTCAAGGTTTTGGAAGGCCTTCTGCCAACTCATAGGGGCCACGGCCAGTTTATCTTCAGGGTACCATCCGGAGTCCAACGGCCAAACTGAGAGGATGAATCAGGAGCTGGAAACCACCCTCAGATGTATGGTTTCCAACAACCCATCCACATGGTCATCCTTCATTGTTTGGGCTGAGTACGCGCACAACACCTTGTGCTCCTCCTCCACTGGTATATCCCCGCACGAGTGTCAGTTTGGCTATGCTCCTCTATTGTTCCCGGACCAGGAGGCAGAAGTCAGAGTGCCTTCAGCCTCGAGGTTCATCAGACGCTGTCGGCTTACGTGGAAGAAGGCCCGTCTTAATCTTCTGCGTTCCTCTCAGCAGTACCAACGACAAGCCAACAGACGTCGCCGTCCCGGTCCTACCCTGTACCCCGGCCAGAGAGTATGGCTCTCAACAAAAAACTTACCGCTACGGGTGGAGTCTCGCAAGCTGTCCCAGAGATTCATCGGACCCTTTAAGATTGCCAGGAGAGTCAATCCCGTTACTTTTCGCCTGCACTTACCCAGATCCCTTAAAATCAATCCCACATTTCACATTTCTTTATTAAAACCTGTTGTTTTTTCTCCCCTTATTCCGGCAGGCAGACCTCCCCCTCCGCCCCGTGTCATCGGAGGCCAGTCGGCTTATACCGTCCACCGGATACTGGACTCCCGCCGGGTGCAGCGGTCCTGGCAGTATCTGGTGGACTGGGAAGGCTACGGTCCCGAGGAGCGCTCCTGGGTTCCTGCCAAGGACATACTGGACCCTGACCTCATTCGTCAGTTCAGGGCCCTCCACCCTGAGAAGGCTGGTAGGAACGTCAGGAGCCGTTCCTAGGAGGGTGATTCTGTCAGGTTTTGGCCAGGACTGTTCTGTTTTTTTGTCACTAGATGTCCCCATTGCACCTTTTTTGTACCTTTTGTTTTTCCCTTGCTCTATTATTGTTTGCACCTGTATGTCGTTCCCTTGTTAGTATTTAATCCCTGTGTGTTCCTTAGTTCCTTGCTCAGTGTTTGCATGTTAGCACCCAGCCCCAGCCCAAGCCTTGTTGTGAACATATATTTTTCTCTTGTTGGATTTTCCAGAGGTTCTCTGGTTTTGTTCTTTTGTATTTTGGATTAGTCTTTTAGGTTTGTTTTTTCCCTTGCTGTTTTTACCACTTTGTGGATTTTCTTTGTATTTTGGAAGTTATCTATTTTTTATTAAACCACCATCTCTAGTACTGCTGTGTCTGCCTCATCTTCTGGGTTCTGCCGATTTAGTGACTGTTTCTAGCACCGGGTCTTGACAGAGACGACTTTACAACCATCAAGATTAATTGTCAGATTTAACAGAAGATCTCTTTGTTTCTTGGGACCTAGAACAAGCATCTCTGTTTTGTCCGAATTTAAAAGTAGAACGTTTTCAGGCTTCTAGCGAGGGCAATTTTGGGGCTTCACCATGTTTCATTGAAATGTACAGCTGTGTGTCATCTGCATAGCAGTGAAAGTTAACATTATGTTTTCAAATGACATCCCCAAGAGGTAAAATATATAGTGAAAACAATAGTGGTCCTAAAACGGAACCTTGAGTAACACCGAAATGTACAGTTGATTTGTCAGAGGACAAACCATTCACAGAGACAAACTGATATTTTTCCGACAGATAAGATCTAAACCAGGCCAGAACTTGTCCGTGTAGACCAATTTGGGTTTCCAATCTCTCCAAAAGAATGTGGTGATCGATGGTATCAAAGGCAGCACTAAGGTCTAGTAGCACAAGGACAGATGCAGAGCCTCGGTCTGACGCCATTAAAAGGTCATTTACCACCTTCACAAGTGCAGTCTCAGTGCTATGATGGGGTCTAAAACCAGACTGAAGCATTTCGTATATATTATATACTGAAGCATGCATGAGAGCACCAGCTGTTCCGGACTACTGTGTGATCACGCTCTCCGTAGCCGATGTGAGCAAGTCCTTTTAACAGGTCAACATTCACAAGACTGCAGGGACAGACGGATTACCAGGACATGTACTCAGAGCATGTGCGGACCAACTGGCAAGTGTCTTCACTGACATTTTCAACATCTCCCTGACCAAGACTTTAATACCTACATGTTTCAAGCAGACCACATAATCCCTGTGCCCAAGAAAGTGAAGGTAACCTGCCTAAATGACTACCACCCAGTAGCTCTCATGTCTGTAGCCATGAAGTGCATCTTCCCATCTTCTTTGCATCTTGCATCTTTGGTGAATTTGTAAGTCGCTCTGGATAAGAGCGTCTGCTAAATGACTTAAATGTTAAATGTTCCCGGAAATTCTAGACCCACTCCAATTCGCATACGGGCCCAACAGACCCACAGATGACGCAATCTTAATCGCACTCTACACTGCCCTTTCCCACCTGGACAAAAGGAACATCTATGTGAGAATGCGGTTCATTGACTACAGCTCAGCGTTCAACACCATAGTGCCCACAATGCCCATCTCTAAGCTAAGGACCCTGGGACTAAACACCTCCTTCTGCAATTGGATCCTGGACTTCCTGACGGGCCACCCTATGTGCTAACAGTAGGCAACAACACATCTGCCACGCTGATCCTCAACACTGAGGCCCCTCAGGGGTGCGTGCTTAGTTCCCTCCTGTACTCCCTGTTCACCCACGACTGCGTGGCCAAGCATAACTCCAACACCATCATTAAGTTTGCTGACAACACAACAGTGGTAGGCCTGATCACCGACAACGATGAGACAGCCTATAGGGAGGAGGTCAGAGGTCTGGCAGTGTGGTGCCAGGACAACAACCTTGAGCAAGACAAAGGAGCTGATCGTGGACTACAGGAAAAGGAGAGCCGAACACGCCCCTATTCACATCGACGGGGCTGTAGTTGAGCAGGTCCACATCACCAACAAACTATCATGGTCCAAACACACCAAGAAGGTCATGAAGAGGGCATGACAACAACTTTTCCCCCTCAGGAGACCGACAAGATTTGGCATGGGTCCCCAGATCCTAAAAAAGTTATACAGCTGCACCATCGAGAGCATCCTGACCAGTTGCATCACCGCCTTGTATGGCAACTGCTCGGCATCCGACAGTAAGGTGCTACAGAGGGTAGCAAGTACCGTCCAGTACATCACTGGGATCAAGCTTCCTGCCATCCAGGACCTATAAACTAGGCAGGGTGTCAGAGGAAGGGCCAAAAATTGTCAAAGACTCTATTCACCCAAGTCATAGACTGTTCTCTCTGCTATCGCACGGCAAGCGGTACCACAGTGCCAAATCTAGGTACAAAAGGCTCCTTAACAGCTTCTACCCCCAATCCATAAGACTGCTGAACAATTAATCAAATGCACCCCCTTGTTTTTACACTGCTGCTACTCATTGTTTATTGTTCATGCTTAGTCACTTTAATAACTCTACCTACATGTACAAATTACCTTAACTAACCTGTATCCCTGCACATTGACTCGGTACTGGTACCCCCTGTATATAGCCTCATTATTGTTATTTTATTGTGTTACTTTTTATAAAACAATTTACCATCGTTTTTTTAGTACATTTTTTCTTAAGCAGCTCTTCTTGCACTTGAGTTCTTTTCAGTGAGTAGCCAAGTCATTGCAATGGTAACATGAGTGCTAGTCTTGCCCTTTGAAGTGAACATAGGCTCTTTGTTCCGAGGACCCTGGGATGGTATCAGCATTAAGCACAGGACCAAAGAGAGCGAGAGACAGGAGAGCGATATTAGAGACACAGGAGAGAGACAAGAGAGACAGACGAGAGACAAGAGAGACAGGAGAGAGACGGGGAGACAGGAGAGAGACGGGGAGACAGAGTTAGAGAGAGAGAGAGACAAGTTTAGAAAGAGAGAGAGACAGGGTTAGAGAGAGACATGGTTAGACAGAGAGAGAGAGAGAGAGATAGAGAGAGAAAGATGTTCCTCATTTTCCCTGGGCTGCCCGCTGTGCTGCAGACTGAAGGATCCATCAGAGGTGTCAGCTTCCTCTTCTTCCCAGGGCATTGTCATGTGTCATATTGCAGTTGTTGCCTGCAAAGTGTCGCCCTACCAATCATTACCCATGTGGTTGTATTATTTCCACCCAGTATAAACTAGCCTGGTCCCAGACATATTTGTGCTGTCTTGCTTATTATCACATTGAGTGACTAGAAGTTTGCAAGACAGCGCAAACAGATCTGGAACCAGGCTAAAGTAGTCTTATTCTGTTCTCCATTGTCTTTATCTGTGTCCACCAGGTGAACCACTGTGGGACCCAGGCCCCAGTCTGGCTGTCTCTGGGGGAGGGCGAGAGCCTTCCGCGGCCCCTGGAAGTGACGCATCTGACGGCCTGTGCCACCTGGCAGTTCTTCCTCAGCAGCAGTAAGGACTGCTGCCTGTTCCGCATCCCTGTCACCGTGCGCAACTGTGGAGACTTCTACGTCTACCTGCTCCAGCCCACCCAGGGTTGCATGGGCTACTGCGCACAGGGTACAGCAGCTGTTTACGATAGTCTGTTTAGGTGGAGGCAATGAGGAGCTCCATATGCTATGAAATTGAGGCTGCATTGTTTTTTTCTTCTTCAATGGGCAAAAACGTAGCGCAATGGTCTTCACCGCCAAAATGTCATAAAAGGCAATTCATCCACAAACACAAATATAATTGTATAAATGAACGTGTTTTCATTAATTTTATGATATAATCGTCAAGCCCATTCAAAAGATTAGGGCTGACCTCGGAAGTACAGTACGATGTAGTGCTGCATCACTTTCATAGCGTAAAGGTGACATGATACAACTGTAAAAACGCTAAAGAATTAGCACTAACCACATGTAACTCATTAAACTGTTATGTATGTGCTTGTGACTCAGACCTCTGTAGTGTTAACTGTTAAGACCACCACTGTTAATTGTCTGTTAATTGTCCTGCTATCATTCACCATGTAGAGATGTCAGACTCTGCGGCGGTGGTGTGTGGTCCTGACGAGGTGGAGGTTGATGGAGCGTGTAAAGGTGAGTGAGCTCTCTGCCTCCTGACTGTGTGTTGTCTGGCTCTATAGGAGGCCCTTCTTAAAGTCAGACACCACAACAATCCGCATCAGAATTGCCATGCGGTGTGGAATGCAGCGCAACAGGCCCCTCACAGGTCCTCTTAATGAGCTAAGCATGTGTGTCCTGCCTCCCTCGCCCCGTCTCCATGACGACATCTCTCGGCGAGGTCGTGAATTATCCCCCTGCCGGTTTTAGTGCGAAGGAGGAGGGGGGCTGGGGACATAGGTGGATGGTTTAATTAACTTTTATTCACACAAGAGACGTTATCAAGTTGGAAGGGATACTATAAATAGGAGAAGGTACCTACCATTTAGGTACCTACTCTTTTGGTTTGTTATGGTTGACCCCTTTCCCTGATTAGAGTTACAGAAATAGACCAAAATGTTGGGACCCACCGGAAAGCAGTAGCTGATGACTGGATCTTTGCCTGAAATATAGATTTTGATTACTTGATGGGTCACAGGACAAAAACATTCAGCCAAGCTTCTATTATAACACAATCATCTCATATCACCCAAATACTGTATACATTATTACCTGCTTTGTTCATGTTACATGTTCAGTAGGAAGAAAACTGTGTGAAACTACCCATTTTGTCCAATAAGACATTTTGTCTAATTTTGTCCAATAAAATATGTTGCTAAACATTTTGCTTCGGTGTACCCTACTGAACACGACTCCGTTATCCCTTCCAGCCAAACAGCCTCCTTCTCCAGCAGTACCTGTGATAGTAGCAGAGCTCTCTGGGAGCATCGTCTACCTGAAGTGCAGCTTCGAGGGCCATAGCGTGAACAGCTCCCTAGGCTATGTGGTTGCCTGGTCTCGCCTCTCCCCCCAAGGCATCAAAGAAGAACTGAAACAAGAGACTACTGTCCAAACCGTTGCCTTCATCGAGCTGGACGGGATCAACCTCCGACTGGGGGACAAGGTGGGTAGAAGTTACCCCTAACCACTGACGCAGGGTCAGATATTTTTCCTCTCTCTAATGGTTAAGGTTAAGATCGGGGGTGGTGTCATTTGATCCGAGACTTGTGGTTACGGGTAGCTTCTACTTCGCTTGTAAAACAGTCAAACGCCCAAAATAATGCTAGCTTCCGAGCTCTCTCTCAAAACTGAAGTGAATTTCTTTTACAAGTGAGGATATAGAGCAATCGAGCTGACCGTGTTGAAAACCTGTTGAAAACCATCAAAGTTATACAGTATATTGTCGTGTCATCCTTTTATGAAACTCTTGTCAGACATGTTGTTTTGTTTTCCTGTGGTATCATGTATATTACCTGGCTTCAACTATAAAGGCTTTTCTACATCCTGAACTGTAGCCTCTCTCTTCCTCTTGATCGGCTGTGGCTGTCCTTCCCTCTCTGTCAGATTTACTGCAGTTGCTCCAGTTTTTTTCTGGACTCGCCGGACATCCAGGGAACCCCAGCGGAGAGCGAAGAGTTCTTCGCCGGGATCAGGGTAAGTCAAAGAGATAGAGAACACTATTTCAAGGATTTGGTGTTTGAGTGTGTGTAAGTTGTGTGTGCGTGCATGCCTGTCTGTCTGTCTGTCTCTCTGGGTCTGGGTTTGTATGTCTCCTTTTTGTTTTAAATAGTCACTGGTTAATCAGAATTTCTCTTGTGATTTGTCTCTGCAGTTGAGACCAGAGGTGACTACTGTGTCTGAGGATGGGAAGGACTATGAGTTGACTGTGGAGAGTACCATCCCTGTCCCCTGCCCTGGCAGTGCCTCCTCCTCCACCAAAGAGCAGTGTACTCTCTCCTTACACCTGAGTACAAGCAATCAAGGTAAAGGCTTCGTAAGTAATCCTGCATACTCACAGTATCACCACAGTAAAGTTTTATTCTTCAAAATGTAGTATTCTTAATAACTGATTTTGGCAATACGTTTGATTTCCATAGCGTCTTAATTCTCCAGTGACAACGCATATTGACATGTTGGTATCCCTACGAAATAGACAAAAACAAAGCCAATGACAACAACCATTAAATGATCTATTCCTCCGTAGGAGACGATCTGCTGGGTCCAGACGTGGTGTTGTCGTCGTGCCGGGTGGATCTCTCCCAGAGCCTGGGGTGTCGTAACGGGGTGTGTAGCCAGGCCCTGGTTCACCTCAGCGCGGTCACAGACTTCCTCAGGGACGGGGACAGGACAACACAGATCTTTGTCAAACCCATCGTCACATCCAACTTCCTCTGGAGCGGCTACACACCACAGAGTGTGCAGGTACTGGAACTGGAAAAAATACCCTTGTGATGGGTTGGGAGGAGAGTGACGGTTGTCATTAGCCTGGTCCCAGATCTGTTTGTGCTGTCTTACCAACTCCTATGGTCATTGTCACACTGTTTGCCATAAAACTTTGCAAGACAGCATAAACAGATCTGGGACCAGTCTAGGTTGTTAACAGATCTGGGTGTAACGTATATGCTGGGAGTCAGGAAACAGGTGCAGATGGTGAGTTTAATAAAGAACCGATACAGATGAACAAACATGAGGCACGTACTGAACGTTAGAGAAAACAATAACACCTAGTGTCTGAAGACAACTGAGGGCTAAATAAAGAGGGAGTAATCAAGGAGGGAATGACGACCAGGTGTGCGTATTGATGGGGAACAGGTGTGCGTAATAAGGAAGCCAGGACCGGAGGTTAGTAAACTGACAAAGTCGAGCACCGGAGGGAGCAGGATTAGGCGAGACACCAGCCTATGTTGTTAACAGATCTGGGACCAGTCTAGGTTGTTACACTTAACTCACTCAATGCACAATATACGATGATGCTGTATACACTGTATAGTGTACATTTGCTCACTGCAACAGTGCCCATACACAAACTGTAAGTTGCCAACACACTCATATAAGCCTGCACTGTATACACTTTATTTTCTCATCTAGATAGCTGAAAGTGAAAATTAAATAAATAATATCTGATATGTGATATTTTCTCTGTGTTTTCAGATCACAGTGACAGATGTTCCCTCTGCATACTGCTACTCTTTCACTGATCCTCACATCATCACGTTTGATGGCAGGTACTTCAGTCACTCCTTTATAGTCAGCATAAATGATAGATGCAGTCAAGGCAATGTTAGCCTGCAAATATGATAACAATCACAAGAATACACATTACCGTAACTGATACTGTAGTGTAATGCATTTCATGCATTTCCTTTCAGGCAGTATGACAACTATCAGATCGGGACGTTTGTGTTGTACAAGAGCACACGGCAGCCGTTCGAGGTCCATGTGCGCCAGTGGGAGTGTGGGAGCGTTGTCCACGGCGCCTCGTGCATGTGCGGCTTCGTGGCGAGAGACGGCAGTGACGTCATAGCCTTCGACATGTGCAACGGAGAGCTGGGGCACACCAGGCCGCACCTGTCGGTGAAGAACAGGGATGTGGGCAAGAGCGGCATCCGCATCACTGAGTCTTACCAAGGACGCAAAGTCACAGTGAGTGAATAAATAAATAAAGTGTAACATTAAAAATTGAATTCAATTAAAGTTGTCTTCCGATGAGTTGGTGGTGTCAGGAAAAAGAAAAGGTCACAGAGTTGAAGCCCACGCCTACAAGTAGTAGTCATTAGCCAATAGGGTGTTGAGAAAGGCAGTGTAAACTTACAGTGCAAAGTCGGTATTCAATTGTTTATGCTAATTATGATATGACACAGACTGTGATGATATAGCGACGCACTGGAAAGCAGAAAATCATTTAGTTGTAATGGAATAGAGCAAAATCAAATGAAATACAACAGAATACAATAGGATCTAATCCCCTTTCTGTCTAGATGACCTTCTCGTCTGGGGCGTTTGTGCGTGCCGATGTGTCTGACTGGGGCATGAGTCTGACCCTGAGGGCCCCCAGCTCTGACTGGAGCCAAACCCAGGGCCTGTGTGGGACGTATGACGGACAGACCCACAATGACCTCCACACAGCAGGGGGCGCAGTGCTGGACAACGAAGACGTAGCAGCCTTCATCTCTGAATGGAAGTTAGTCTGATGCCAAGTCTCAAATCAACCTCTAGCTCCTAACGCTATGGAGTTTGCAGATCTGAAGAAGATATGTGGTGATGGTTCTAACCAGCCTATCAGTGATTGCACTGCAGCTTTCATTGTAATTCCTATGCCTATACAGTTTCTTTAGATCTGCAAAGCGGGAGCGGGCTTTTGTCCCATTCCAAGTGCAACAACCAAGTCTGGACCTGAGACTGTTCTTTTAAACGATGGATATTAATCATTTTGAACATTTTACATGAGCTCTTTCTGCTGTGGTTGTGTTACGTTATTATTTGTTGAATGTATTTCCGTCGAGATCCTAACTGATAAGGATGTATTTCTCTTCTGGCAGACTCCCTCCTGGTGGCAGCTTGTTTGACACCGTTCCATCCTATCAGAGCACCTCAAACCCTCGCAGGTACTGTAACTGTGAAGAGGAGTCCCGCCCCACGTCCCCGCGAACCAGGTCTCAGCCAATCCATGGCTCCGACTCCTCCTGTTCTCACCACGTCAACGTGAGACTCCACAGTATCATCCCCACTCTGGATGTCACTGCCGAATACATCAACTCAGTAGAGCTGTTCAAAGGCCACCACGACCACCTCTCAGGAAACTCCAAAGAGCATGGCCGGGCCGAGGACACCGCCGCCCAGCCTGTAGAGAGAGGCTCTACTCTAACAGGCTCCAGCCATGGAGCCAACAACCAGAGGAGCCGTGGAAGGCGCCAGTCCTACCAGTTCCTCCCCGACACGCCCTACCAGAGCCTGAGCCAGTCCGACCTGGAGGGCTTCACCTACTTCTTCCCAGAGGACCACGAGCTGACGGCCCGGACCGAGTCCTCCCCTCCCCCCACCTGGCCCACCCTGTCTGGGCTGACACAGCTCCAGGCCAGGGTTCAGTGCCAGCGGGCCGTGGCTAACTCCAGCGTGGCTCTGGGCTGCGGCCAGCTCTTAGGCCCGGCCATAGTGAGCCAGGCGGTGGCTATGTGCGTCAGCGACCTCCAGCTAAAGGACGACCAGACCTGGGTGGGCGCCACTCTGCCTCTGCTTGAGAACGAGTGTGAGAGGAGGCTAGTGGAGGAGAGGGGGAGAGAGGTAGAGCACCAGGACATGCTGTCCTTCCTCAAGTGTCCTAATCTATGCAATGGGAATGGGCAGTGCTCCGAGTGGGGGTGTGTGTGCTTCCCCGGGTTCGGCTCCTACGACTGCAGTGTTATCTCTGGTAAGAAGAGGGGAGGGTTGGATCTGTAACACACATCTAAGTCAATCATACATATTGTAAGTCAACACTAGACCAGGGTTTAGCTCATAGTTAGTTCATCAAAATGAAAGACATATCACAGTAATTTACTAATCCTAGTGAAATTATATTTTTTAAACCTGCTAACATTTTTTGCTTCTCATTTCTGTCTGTTTCTGGTGTCATTTGGGATGGTGAAGACCAGACTCCAGAGATCACAGAGCTGGAGAACGAGGGACTGTGTGATGTCAGACAGAGTGACTGCTCCACTGTACAGGTCTTTGGACAAGGCTTCAAAGACTCCTATGAACTCAAGTGTGAATTTTTGAAGGAAAAGGTACCATACTACATCACACACACATACACACTGACACACACACACACACACACACACACACACACACACACACACACACACACACACACACACACACACACACCTCCATGTTTGTGATATTAATTTCTGTAGCACAGTACTTCTGACCCAAGTGTCCCCACCTGTCTCTGTCTGCGTGTGTCCAGTTTGTGGATGGTGAGTGGACCCTGGACGAACCTCAGTTTACCCTGGCTACCTTCCTGGATGTGTCAGGTCTGGAGTGTCAGCTCCCCCTGGAGTACAGACAAGCCATTGCAGGCCTGGACCTGGATACGGCCACCGACAGACCCCTCGCTCGCTGGCAGATCAAAGTTAGTGGAACAACACTATGCAGCACATCGCAGTAATGTTTATACCGTTTCTAACCAGGATCCAGTCTTAAGCTGTTACCCAAAAGGTCCCAACCCACCAATGGGTCCAGACTCATTTGTGAATGGGCAAATCCCCCATAAAATACAGCTGGGTAAGAGAGCCCTAAACAATAGTACTGTTTGCAGCAGGGCAAGGTTCTGGCCTAGTGTTGTAATATGGTTTGTTTGCACACCTACCAGATGTTTTCAAGATGGTGCAACCTAGACAAGATACCCGTACTTATTGTAGTAGCTTCTGTAAATGTTTATTACCAGTAGTCACTGATAATAAGTCATTAATGTTGTCTTGGCAGGTGTCCAACGACGGCTACGGCTACAGCAACGCCAAGATCCTGACCCTGTTCGATGGAGCCTGTCAGATCTGCACACTCAATGCTGACGTTCTCTGTACCTCCAGGGTGGGTTTCTCTTGGGTTTTTTCTCAGGGTTTTAATTGTATCAACGTTTCTGGTAGCATGATCAGAATGTGTTGTTTAATGATTCGAATCTGACTTTAAATGATTCAATACTTGTAACTAAGGTAACTTTCCCCCCCTTTTTTCATGTACTTGTTCCTTGTGTTTTCCAAGTTGATTGAGAACATGTTCTCAGCCTGAGGATGCATGAATCAGCTTTTTGTAGTTTGGGTTCTTTTTCAGCCACTAACATTCAACAGATACTGTACATTATGTTGTGGGACATTCAACAGATGTTCAAGCTAGCTCAAATTTCAGGCCCCTTTCCCACCAGGAAAAACCAGCACATGGGCCCGGACCCTCTTAAAACTAACTGTGAGTGTAGCACATGGGGATGTGTGAAACGTACTCCTCAGCCCGAAGCGTCTTACCAGTCTGCGCCACACAAAAAGCTAGCTATGTGGCGCAAGTAGAGACACTTCAGGCTGAGGAGTACGTTTCACACATCCCCATGTGCTATATGAGCACCACTCCTCCTAGTTATGCGTGCCAAACAGTTTCTTCTGAAGAACTCAAACAGAACATTTATCACCCAAACGAAAAGTGGCCAATGCTCTGATTGATTATCTCTCTGGCATCTCTTAACACAGGAAACAATTAGGTGTTTTAGCCCAATCCACATGTACAGTGTGATTGTCAAGGTTCACTTGTGTGTATATGCAGTAAGACATTGCCAGCCCTTGTTCTCTTGTTGGCCCGAAAAGTGTTCCTGGTTCCTATTTCAATGGCAAGAACAGATGTTTTTATCTTTTCTAAAAGGCAGACAGATACATGCCAATTTTGTTACTGTGTATCAATCCCCAGGAGAAAACATGCAACATTGACAGTGTGTGTTATGGAGAGGGAGACCTCAATCCCAGCAGCCCTTGCCTGATATGCCGACCAGACTCCTCCAAATACACATGGTCCATCGCTGAGAGTAAGTACAATGTCCTCTTACTTATAACGTACTTTTACTCTACAACTGCTGTTTACATTATACAACAGCATCTCTATACAAATTCATACCACGCAAACTGAAAGGTGTTTGCTGCCACCCACTACCGACGACAGCACACAGTCACAGAGAACACATATGGCTGCATGGTCTCTGCAATATGTCTACAGCTCAGCGTTGGCCATGCTATAGAGAACAAGGTGTTATTGGGGTCAGACTCATTATAGTAACATCAGGACTCTGGGTACTGTAATTGTGGTTGACTCAATGTGTTCTTTGTGCTGTGTTTTGATTTGAGTGCTTATACAAAATGAGGCCAAATCACTCCAGATCAATCAGAGTAAATTATAGAAATGAATACAACTGGTTCAAATTAGGAATAGAACAATTTACAAAGATAGATAAACATATCAATAAACAAGTTGAAATAAAGGGAAAATGATTGTATATTTTGTACCTCAGATAATGATATGGACTTTAATGATGAAATTATTAACGTTATTACTAAATATTACTATTCTGCTCCTGGAAGAGAATGAGCCACCAGTATTTCAGTCGGCCCAGGGGCGTCTGCAGACGTTCCAGGGAGAGAACTTTGTGTACCAGCTGCAGGCTCAGGACCCAGAAGGCTCTGTGGTGCTGTTCACTCTGGAGTCAGGCCCCAGTGACGCCTCCCTTTCCCCCACTGGCCTGCTCATCTGGAAGGCTACTGACACTGCTGCCGCCTCCTCCAAGCAGACGTTTCAGTTCACTATCAAAGACGATTGTAGTGCTGAGACGCTTGCCTCTGTACAGGTAGGTTTCAGAAGATGAGAACACTGTTGAATAAGGATGTTCCCAAAATAAGAAACTTGGGATGCGAATTCCTTGACTTGATTCTGTTAACTCTGTGAATGGGGATTCCTAGAGATTTCCCTTGATTGTCAGCTTTTCTGTCTACCGCAAGAGGGAGCTCTAGATGTACAATCCTTATTGTCCAGCCTGCCGCTGTACTAGTCTTTCTGCTTCTGTTGCTTTGGTATGTCTGTTAGCAAGACATTCAAAACTAAAATGCTCACGGATTGTCAATCATTCTTCCTCATGCTTATATGTCCATTTCAAAGTGCTTGCTAATTAAACTAAAGCTCTACTAACACTTCCCACTCCTTTGTTTGTTTGTGTGTGTGTGTGTGTGTGTGTGTGTGTGTGTGTGTGTGTGTGTGTGTGTGTGTGTGTGTGTGTGTGTGTGTGTGTGTGTGTGTGTGTGTGTGTGTGTGTGTGTGTGTGTGTGTGTGTGTGTCCAGGTCTCTCTGCGGCCCTGTGACTGTCTGAACGGAGCT